>NC_047132.1:34168076-34465576 GCF_009829125.3 Periophthalmus magnuspinnatus
GTGTGTGGACACAATGTGTGTGTGTGTGTGTAACACTACTGTGTGTGGACACAATGTGGGGGTGTGTGTGTGTAACACTACTGTGTGTGGACACAATGTGGGTGGGGGTGTGTGTGTGTGTGTAACACTACTGTGTGTGGACACAATGTGTGTGTGTGTGTGTGTGTGTAAATGTTGACAAAATAAATAGTTTTTCTGCAGTGACACAAATAAAAGAGTCACTATGAGGTTAATGCAGACGCTGTTTTTGCCTGGAAACTTTCTTTTCCTGAGACAGAGACGTGTGTGACCCTCAGGTCCACAAAGCCCCTCACAGGCCCCTCTGAGCCCCCTCAGCCCCTTCAGTCCTCCTCAGCCCCCTCAGCTCCGGCCCTGCCCCCCTGAGCCCCCCTCAGCTCCGGCCCTGTTCTCTCTGTACAAATTAATTGAGTGAAAACACTGTGCTGTTTAAGGTTGAAGTGGGTGAAGGGAGGCACTGGAACAATTGTTTTCTGTTTGCCAGAGGCTATATATCCTTCATTTTGGCTCCCTCTCCACTCCTCCTCCTCCCTCACTCTCTCCTCCTCCCTCACTCTCGCTCTCTCCTCCTCCCTCACTCTCGCTCTCTCCTCCCTCACTCTCGCTCTCTCCTCCTCCCCTTCTTCCTCTCTCCTCGCTCTCTTTCTCCATCCATCCACCTGCTCAGTTTCCTCTGCTTCCACCTCTCTGCTCCCTCATCTTTCTCCTGTTTCTCTCTCGATCTCCTCCCTCTCCATCCATCCACCTGCTGAGCTTCCCCTGCTCCCCTCCCTCCCTCCCTCCCTCTCTCCCTCCCTCCCCTCTCTCCCTCTCTTCTCTCTCCTCTCTCTTTCTCTCCTCATTATCTTCTCTCCCTCCGTCCACCCGCTGAGCTTCCTCTTCTTCCACTTGTCTTTTTTCTCCTCTGTTTTATTCCATTCATTTTTATCTCTCATTTTCTTTCATCACACACAAATCCTCAGTGTCATTTTTGTGCGACTGTCGTTTCCATTTCAGAAATTGGCTCAACTACATGTTTAAAGTCACGTCTAAAGTCACGTCTAAAATCACGTTTAAAGTCACGTCTAAAGTCACGTTTAAAGTCACGTCTAAAGTCACGTTTAAAGTCACGTCTAAAGTCACGTCTAAAATCACGTCTAAAGTCACGTCTAAAGTCACGTCTAAAGTCACGTCTAAAGTCACGTCTAAACTCACGTCTAAAGTCACGTCTAAAGTCACGTCTAAACTCACGTCTAAAGTCACGTCTAAAGTCACGTCTAAAGTCACGTCTAAACTCACGTCTAAACTCACGTCTAAAGTCACGTCTAAAGTCACGTCTAAAGTCACGTCTAAACTCACGTCTAAAGTCACGTCTAAACTCACGTCTAAAGTCACGTCTAAAGTCACGTCTAAACTCACGTCTAAAGTCACGTCTAAAGTCACGTCTAAAGTCACGTCTAAACTCACGTCTAAACTCACGTCTAAAGTCACGTCTAAAGTCACGTCTAAACTCACGTCTAAACTCACGTCTAAAGTCACGTCTAAAGTCACGTTTAAACTCACGTCTAAAGTCACGTCTAAAGTCACGTCTAAAGTCACGTTTAAAGTCACATCTAAAGTCACGTCTAAAGTCACGTCTAAACTCACGTCTAAAGTCACGTTTAAACTCACGTCTAAAGTCACGTCTAAAGTCACGTCTAAAGTCACGTCTAAACTCACGTCTACAGTCACGTCTAAAGTCACGTCTAAACTCACGTCTACAGTCACGTCTAAAGTCACGTTTAAACTCACGTCTAAAGTCACGTCTGAAGTCACGTCTAAACTCACGTCTAAAGTCACGTCTAAACTCACGTCTAACGTCACGTCTAAAGTTACGTCTAAACTCACGTCTCACGTCACGTCTAAAGTCACGTCTAAACTCACGTCTCACGTCACGTCTAAACTCACGTCTAAAGTCACGTTTAAAGTCACGTCTAAAGTCACATCTAAAGTCACGTCTAAAGTCACGTTTAAACTCACGTCTCACATCACGTCTAAAGTCACATCTAAAGTCACGTTTAAAGTCACGTCTAAACTCACGTCTCACGTCACGTTTAAACTCACATCTAAACTCACGTCTAAAGTCACGTCTAAACTCACGTCTAAAGTCACGTCTAAACTCACGTCTAAAGTCACGTCTAAACTCACGTTTAAAGTCACGTCTAAAGTCACGTCTAAAGTCACGTCTAAAGCCACGTTTAAAGTCACGTCTAAACTCACGTTTAAAGTCACGTCTAAAGTCAGGTCTGAAGTCACGTCTAAAGTCACGTCTAAACTCACGTCTAAAGTCACATCTAAAGTCACGTTTAAAGTCACGTCTAAAGTCACGTCTGAAGTCACGTCTAAAGTCACGTCTAAACTCACGTCTACAGTCACGTCTAAAGTCACGTTTAAACTCACGTCTAAAGTCACGTCTGAAGTCACGTCTAAACTCACGTCTAAAGTCACGTCTAAAGTCACGTCTAAACTCACGTCTCACGTCACGTCTAAAGTCACGTCTAAACTCACGTCTCACGTCACGTCTAAAGTCACGTCTAAACTCACGTCTCACGTCACGTCTAAACTCACGTCTAAAGTCACGTTTAAAGTCACGTCTAAAGTCACATCTAAAGTCACGTCTAAAGTCACATCTAAAGTCACGTTTAAAGTCACGTCTAAACTCACGTCTCACGTCACGTTTAAACTCACATCTAAACTCACGTCTAAAGTCACGTCTAAACTCACGTCTAAAGTCACGTCTAAACTCACGTTTAAAGTCACGTCTAAAGTCACGTCTAAAGTCACGTCTAAAGCCACGTTTAAAGTCACGTCTAAACTCACGTTTAAAGTCACGTCTAAAGTCAGGTCTGAAGTCACGTCTAAAGTCACGTCTAAACTCACGTCTAAAGTCACATCTAAAGTCACGTTTAAAGTCACGTCTAAAGTCACGTCTGAAGTCACGTCTAAAGTCACGTCTAAAGCCACGTTTAAAGTCACGTCTGAAGTCACGTCTAAACTCACGTCTAAAGCCACGTCTAAAGTCACGTCTCACGTCACGTCTAAAGTCACGTCTAAAGTCACGTCTCACGTCACGTCTAAAGTCACGTCTAAAGTCACGTCTAAAGTCAGGTCTGAAGTCACGTCTAAAGTCACGTCTAAAGTCACGTCTAAAGTCACGTTTAAACTCACGTCTCACGTCACGTCTAAAGTCACGTCTAAAGTCACGTTTAAACTCACGTCTCACGTCACGTCTAAAGTCACGTCTCACGTCACGTCTAAAGTCACGTCTAAAGTCACGTTTAAAGTCACGTCTAAAGTCAGGTCTGAAGTCACGTCTAAAGTCACGTCTAAAGTCACGTCTAAAGTCACGTTTAAAGTCACGTCTAAACTCACGTCTAAAGTCACGTCTAAAGTCACGTCTAAAGTCACGTCTAAAGTCACGTCTAAACTCACGTTTAAAGTCACGTCTAAAGTCAGGTCTGAAGTCACGTCTAAAGTCCAGTTTAAAGTCACGTTTAAACTCATGTCTAAAGTCACGTCTAAAGTCACGTTTAAAGTCACGTCTAAAGTCATGTTTAAAGTCACGTCTAAAGTCACGTCTAAACTCACGTCTAAACTCACGTTTAAAGTCACGTCTAAAGTCACGTCTAAAGTCACGTCTAAAGTCACGTCTAAACTCACGTCTAAAGTCACGTCTAAAGTCACGTCTAAAGTCACGTCTAAACTCACGTCTAAAGTCACGTCTAAAGTCTCGTCTAAAGTCACGTCTAAACTCACGTCTAAAGTCACGTCTAAAGTCACGTTTAAAGTCACGTCTAAACTCACGTCTAAAGTCACGTCTAAAGTCACGTCTAAAGTCACGTCTAAACTCACGTCTAAAGTCACGTCTAAACTCACGTCTAAAGTCACGTCTGAAGTCACGTTTAAACTCACGTCTAAACTCACGTCTAAAGTCACGTCTAAAGTCTCGTCTAAAGTCACGTCTGAAGTCACGTCTAAAGTCAGGTCTGAAGTCACGTCTAAACTCACGTCTAAAGTCACGTCCAAAGCCACGTTTAAACTCACGTCTAAACTCACGTCTAAAGTCACGTCTAAAGTCTCGTCTAAAGTCACGTCTAAAGTCAGGTCTAAAGTCACGTCTAAACTCACGTCTAAAGTCACGTCCAAAGCCACGTTTAAACTCACGTCTAAACTCACGTCTAAAGTCACGTCTAAAGTCTCGTCTAAAGTCACGTTTAAAGTCACGTCTAAACTCATGTCTAAAGTCACGTCTAAAGTCACGTCTAAACTCATGTCTAAAGTCACGTCTCACGTCACGTCTAAAGTCACGTCTAAAGTCACGTCTAAAGTCAGGTCTGAAGTCACGTCTAAAGTCACGTCTAAAGTCACGTCTAAACTCACGTCTAAAGTCACGTCTAAAGTCACGTCTAAAGTCAGGTCTGAAGTCACGTCTAAAGTCACGTCTAAAGTCACGTCTAAACTCACGTCTAAAGTCACGTCTAAAGTCACGTCCAAAGCCACATTTAAACTCACGTCTAAACTCACGTCTGAAGTCACGTCTAAACTCGCGTCTAAAGTCAGGTCTGAAGTCACGTCTAAACTCACGTCTAAAGTCACGTCTAAAGTCACGTCTAAAGTCACGTCTAAACTCACGTCTAAAGTCATGTCTAAAGTCACGTCTAAAGTCACGTCTAAAGTCACGTCTAAAGTCACGTCTAAACTCACGTCTAAAGTCACGTCTAAAGTCTCGTCTAAAGTCACATCTAAACTCACGTCTAAAGTCACGTCTAAAGTCACGTTTAAAGTCACGTCTAAACTCACGTCTAAAGTCACGTCTAAACTCACGTCTAAAGTCACGTCTAAACTCACGTCTAAAGTCAGGTCTGAAGTCACGTCTAAACTCACGTCTAAAGTCACGTCCAAAGCCACGTTTAAACTCACGTCTAAAGTCACGTCTAAAGTCTCGTCTAAAGTCACGTTTAAAGTCACGTCTAAACTCATGTCTAAAGTCACGTCTAAAGTCACGTCTAAAGTCACGTCTAAAGTCAGGTCTAAAGTCACGTCTAAACTCACGTCTAAAGTCACATCTAAAGTCACGTCTCACGTCACGTCTAAAGTCACGTCTAAAGTCACGTCTAAAGTCAGGTCTGAAGTCACGTCTAAAGTCACGTCTAAAGTCACATCTAAACTCACGTCTAAAGTCACGTCTAAAGTCACGTTTAAAGTCACGTCTAAACTCACGTCTAAAGTCACGTCTAAACTCACGTCTAAAGTCACGTCTAAAGTCACGTCTAAAGTCAGGTCTGAAGTCACGTCTAAAGTCACGTCTAAACTCACGTCTAAAGTCACGTCCAAAGCCACATTTAAACTCACGTCTAAACTCACGTCTGAAGTCACGTCTAAACTCGCGTCTAAAGTCAGGTCTGAAGTCACGTCTAAACTCACGTCTAAAGTCACGTCTAAAGTCACGTCTAAAGTCACGTCTAAACTCACGTCTAAAGTCACGTCTAAAGTCACGTCTAAAGTCACGTCTAAACTCACGTCTAAAGTCACGTCTAAACTCACATTAAAGTCACGTCTAAAGTCACGTCTTAAGTCACGTCTAAAGTCACGTTTAAAGTCGTGATGCCTAAACTGAGAGAAATGTGATTTTATTTGTAAATCACAGACGACTATTGAGCGACTTCGTTTCACACGTGTCACTGAAACAAACAGATCTGATTGGACGATCACGAGTGACGAGACGCAGCGGCGGACGAGGACCAGACTGAGATCAGTCTGAATAAAGATTTCAGTCTGGATGTGCCAGGCTGGTTTAGGAGCGTGTGATTACATCGAGCTAACGAGGCACTGCTCTGTCTGCGGCTGATGGAGCTGATGGAGCAGGAGGTGGAGGAGGATTAGACTCTACACGAGTAAATGAACTTTCCTGTTTCCATGGAGATGTTTTGCCTTAAATATTAACTTTAATACTTTTTATTGTTTAAAATCTCACATAACCCACATTCTCTCTTGAGCTGTCAGACCTGCAGCGCCACCTGGTGTTTAATCTCACACTGTGGAACATTCCAAACAGCAGTGACATAAAAGTGGAGGACGAGGCAACAAGTTACAAGAAGAATCCAGCTAATGTGTTGAGTGAGTCATGTGTTTGTTCTGATCAAACCTTTTGCTTTTGTTCGTTCTGGGAAACACAATCCAATGTTTTTTGTCGAGTCCAGCGGCGCAGAGACGTGTTCGCACAGATGAACTTTAAATACTCACGGATTATACAGAACTTTACCACTTTCACGGCTCAAAGCGTTTAACATCGAGAAAAACACTCACACTGGAGCAGGAATCAAACCAACGACCTGCGGCTCAGTGGACCTGCTCCTGTGACTTTTACATCGAGAGGATTCTAACCACTAACCTTCAGATCAGCGGGCAAACGCTCTACCAACCGAGCCACTGAAACAGACGTGACAAACCCCAGTGTGACGGCGTGTTGGGCTCTGAACGCGCTGCTGTTTTGTGTGTTGTTTGGTGTGGGCCCGGGGCATCTGGGTTAAAGCGGTTTCCTGAGCTAAACTCCTCTTTAGCTCCTTTCATGTTAAATATCCACCTCTCGATATCACACTGAGGAAACACATTTGTTTGGTCTGTAAAACGCTACACAAACACTTCCTGATTCTCTTTGAACTTTGGGCTCTGCTCATTACGGCTCCTTTGAAACAGCTCGCGCCGCGGCGCCGCTACATTTGGAATTTGCTCTTATTAAACGTTACACAGCAGTAAATTACATCTAAACCTGCGCCTCTGCTAAATAAAACATGGGACGGAGCGGCCGGAGCCAGAAACAGCCAAGCGGCCAAAAAGATAAAGGAACCCGCCGCCCGAGACGCCGCCACGTTCACCGACATCGCCCCGAGAACGACCGAGAAAGCTGCAGACGGAGCAGAACGAGCCACGCCCTTTGAACTCTGAGCAAAGATAATGTCACAGGACGAGTTCACCTCAACCTCCCTCTGCGGCCGGAACAGCAGGAGTCCAACCTGAAGAACCGGAACAGCAGGAGTCCAACCTGAAGAACCGGAACAGCAGGAGTCCAACCTGAAGAACCGGAACAGCAGGAGTCCAACCTGAAGAACCGGAACAGCAGGAGTCCAACCTGAAGAACCGGAACAGCAGGAGTCCAACCTGAAGAACCGGAACAGCAGGAGTCCAACCTGAAGAACCGGAACAGCAGGAGTCCAACCTGAAGAGCTAAAGTTTAATAAACAAATGTCCAACTCGCAAAAACTACAGAAGCCTGAGGCGGAGTCATCATGTGACCTAATGACAGGTGCAGGGAACACCCACCAGGGGGCGATATTAACGGTTTAAGTTTTAAATATACGGAAAATTGAACAGAATTTGAAAACAGAAAGACGTGTGTAAAACACCTGAGGAAGGAGGGATGCAGATTATAAAGTTACGTGGCACAAAAGTTGGGAACCACTGTAGTGAACCAGGACCAATTTAATATATATATATATATATATATATATATATATATATATATATATATATATATATATATATATATATATATATATATATATATATATATTAAGATATATATTAAGATATATATATATATATATATATATATATATACATACATCTTAAAGCTAACGCTTAAGCTTTAGCTTTGAGTAAAATGAGCGTGTCCCACTCCGTGTTTCTCGTCTGGACATGTCTCTACATCAGTCTCACATTGGGCTTTGGGGCTCGTCTGTTTTCTCTTTTTTTCAGAGACATAACTCCTTCCTCCTCCTTCGTTTGGCGACAGCGGCCCACTGGAGGCTCCTCGCCGTGACGACAGCGGCCCACTGGAGGCTCCTCGCTGTGACAACATGAAAACACGTCGCTACCAGTGCTAAATTAAATTACAGGAGCTGTCAATAATATACAGCTTAACGCCGCTACATGTGAACTCCACAGCGGCCTCTCCAACAAAGACGACCCTTTAACCCGTCTGGCGGATTGAAGCGGCGATATCGAGGTCAGAATGAAACGCAGACGCGGCTTAACTGCTGCGAGTGATTTAGCAACTGTAAGAACTCAGAGAGAAACGCTAATTACAGACGGTTTAAAGGCAGAGCGGCTAAAAGGGTGAGTCCAGCACTGAGGGTGAGGCATAAGGGTGAGGTGCGAGGGTGAGGAACGAGGGTGAGACACTGAGGGTGAGGCATAAGGGTGAGGAGCTGAGGGTGAGGCGCTGAGGGTGAGACACTGAGGGTGAGGTGTTCATGTTGTTGGGGTGAGGTGTTCATGTTGTTGGGTGAGGTGTTCATGTTGTTGGGGTGAGGTGTTCATGTTGTTGGGGTGTTCCCGGGTGCTCCTTGGCGGTGCTCTCTGTTGTTCTGTTGCTCATAGCGACGCATCGTCTCATATTAATCCTTGAGGCTCAGAGTCTGAATCTAAACAAACGGCACAAAAACAAAAGGAGTTTCCACTTTACAGAATCTACATCTCAGCGCTGCCGTTTTCACTCCGGTGTAAACTCATCACTCACTCTGCTCCAGAGTAATTTCATACAGTGTTTCACAAAGTCTCCCGTGTTTGTACTTAGCCGCATTTGCCTGAATAAATCATTAACAGGTAACATTTTTAGTGTCTCTGCAGCAGCGTCCTGCAGGCTCCTGTATGTGCGGACTGAGGGTTGAAGTTATAGCCATGGAAACGGCTCCTTTATGACGCCACAGACCGCGCTCCTCTTCCTCACAATCAGGTAATTTGAAAAGGAAAAACGCCGAGGCGCCGACTGAAAACAGGGACTAACAAAGCCACAAGACAATGGAACGTGTAATCGATTTGCCAGCGCCGGAGAGCGAGCGCTGTTCGACAGACACAGTGTACGTTTGAATAAAAATGGAAAAATACTCAGTCCTCTGCTCCGGGCAGAGACGCTATCTGTGATCTTAATTTCACAGTCGACTTGTACCAGGACGAGGCCGAGAGAGGCCACCTCCTCAAACGAGTTTGTTTAGTGTCGTGTACGTCTGTCCAATACATCTGACCGCACGATCTGACCGCGCGATCTGACCGCGCGATCTGACCGGTTCTGGTGAATCACCGCCGCACCGTGTGCTCAAATCTAACCCTTTGTACTTTAATGAATCAATATGTAAATATATCAAGATTACAGCAGATTTGAGAGCAGAAAGTGAAACTAAATTAGATTAAATCCCCAAATGTTTTATAAATAAACCTGTGTAAACCTGAGGCTGAGCGGGTTAAAGGCGCCACACAAACACTGCACCAAACCGGCGCCGTGTGCGTAATTCGCTTAGAGACCCAAACTGCAGGCGGACAGGCCCAGGGCGCTAAAACAAGTTAAATATTGAAGGTCATGTTATATTGGAAGCCAATGCAGTGTAGCATCCTGCTTGTATCAGGCATCCACTCCATTATAACATTAGAGACTAATGTTTTGACATTTGTCTTCATTATTATCAATGAACAGAGGCGATTGAGCCACGCGCACGCCCCATTACCTTTCCTCATCGCACAGTTGCACAGTTGAAATCACACATTAGGCTGGATCCAACACGAGATGACAAGTTACGGGGCTAAGGACGGCGCGCTTGATTATTTCGATGGTAAACGAGGTGGGGTGGGGGGGCGGAGTCAGGCGGGTGGGGCGGGCCTCGGGGACCGTCCCGGTATTAGAGTCTGAGGAGGAGCCGCAGAGCGACGCGCCGCACCTTAAGAACTCCAGCTCATTTCAATCGGTATAATTAGCCTATGGTAATGAAATAAGTCAGAGCCAGTGCCACCTTCACTTAAGAGAAAATCGATCCATGTTTGAGGGAGTTTATTAAAGCGGGGGTATAATGAGCAGATAGCACAGGGGGGTACGGCCGAGGAGCGAGGAGGGTACGAGTCCACATTAACGCCTAATCAACTCAAACGCCGCGCCGTTCTGGGGCAGAAACCTGACAAGAGCCGAGCAGGTGAGACTCCAGACGGACGACGCCTGCCGTTTCGCGGCGTGAAGCCAGGGGACGCTAGAGCTGCGCACATCTGAAGACCGCCGCCGCCTGAGCGACATCAGCCACGGGAGAATAAAGCAAATCTGTCGCCGAGTAAACGAGCGGACGTCTGCGGGACATCCTCATTAGAGCCCACGCAAAAAAGGGCGTGGCGGAGTAATCAGAGGTGGACGCTGCCCCCGCGTGGCCCCGCGCGCCCCCCCCGAGCCCCCGGACCGCCGCGGGCCGCTCGGGGGGGCGATGCTCATTTATCCAGCCGTCTGGCCGACTCACCTGGAGTGATGGGGAGACGTCACGAAGGCAGCCTGCTATTTCACGCCCTGTTAAGCGCTAATGCTGCAACATGCCCTGTGCTCCAATTTTAGGGAACAGGGAACATTACCACCAAACTCAAGACTCCGTCTGCACCGCGCTCTCGGACAGAGGAGGTAACAGGCAGACGGGATGAGCCGAGCAAAGAAGGGACACAGGGGAGTGAAGAGATAGAGAAAAGAACTAGTGAAAGACTTTAAGGACTAGCGAGGGAGGAAGTGGAGGAGCAAAGAGAGAAAAATGGGACGACACGGCGGTGAAGGAGCAGAGCCGGTTTTACACAGGCCGCTGAGCTAGCTAGGACGGCCGCCGCGCAAACTGACATCTACCCGCCACGCTAGGCTGCTCCGAGGCCCCGGCGGTCCCCGGCTCCCCGCTCCCGGCCCCCCGCCGGACCGCCGAGCGCCGCCAAACCAAACGCGGCATTTGTCCTGGGCTCTAAACTCGGCCCGTGTAATAACCACAGCACCTCTATTAAGCACGGAGCAGCTGGGGAGTCGCGGCGGCTCAGCACAACAGAGCAGTGGTGGTGATGTAACGACTCCACTGTAAACCGCCAAACTTATGTCCAACTCGGCGCCGCTCTTTATCAGCGCTCACACAAACAGGAGGACGTTTACGGCCACTGTAAATACAAGAGCGCACTCAAACGCTTCAAAACACCTCAGAACATCAGCCGCTGCTTTGGAGACAATAACTGTTTATTTACACCGTCAACAAAACTGTTTATAGGACGACAGGAGCCACAGCGCCCCCTATGTGCTGTCAGCGGCACAGCGCCCCCTACTGTCAGAGGCACTACATCGTCTACATTTATCTCAGAGGTGTGTGTTGAGTCACACTAAAATTATTAAATATTTAAAGACCAGACAGTGGACAGAGCTGCAGGTGGGTCAGAGGTCAGAGGTCAGGGTCACACAGTGGACAGTGGGTTGGGGTCAGGGGGGTTTAATAAAAGTTCCCGTTGGCTGAGACACACTGGGCTCTGTGCAGAGTCTGATCTACGGCAAACACCAAACCCCAAAGGGAAAGACCTTAAAGGGGCGGTGCGTGTTTTTTCATTTAATAAAGTCCCAGTCGTCCCTCGACAGAACGTCGTATAAAGCATTTTTACTGAACCAGGAAGTAACAATGCTGCACTATTAGCATGCTAGTCATTATTAATAGAACACAGACAGCGGAAAAATCACAAAAAGTTGCAAATAAACTCGAGGAATGTTATGACTTTGTGATGCTCTGAGATCAGAAGAATCAGGTCTGAAGGTCTTTAGCTCAGCTCTACGAGTACTGCACTGTGAGTACTGCACTATGAGTACTGCACTATGAGTACTGCACTATGAGTACTGCACTATGGAGTACTGCACTGTGAGTACTGCACTATGGAGTACATGTATATGGTGAATTATTCAAAACAAATGCCATCAGCCACAAGAGCCACAGTGTGCAGAGCCACGAGCCACGAGCCACATGTAGAGCGGCGTGCACCAGAGCGGCGTGCAGTCGTTCTGAGAATAATTGAGAGCCTGTAAATGGGACTTTAAAATGCTTTTTGTATTTAATGTCACGTTGAATGTGTCATTTAAAGCCTCCTGTAGAAAAACGGCGGCTCGCTCCACGTGTCCACGGAGCTAAAGTGGCCGGCCGCCGCTCTCTAACTACAGGAGCATTAAGTGCATCTGGAGAGCCGCCCGGGGGGTTTGTTTAAGCCATATTCACAGATGTCGGGATAATTTTAGACCTTTATATTATGTTTCCACTTGTTCAATGTGGCAGTTACAAGTGCGGGAAAAGCTATACTGTAACCTCCAGAGGCCCAACGACCGGCGAATAAACGCGGCGCTCTCTGCGGCGCCGGACGACAGGCCCGGGGCGGCGGTCAGCTGGGAGCACTTCCACATCTGTGCTGAAGAGGGCACCCTCCAAATGATGTGTAATGGCAGCTATAATAATTTACAACAACATTAGATTTACAAAATGGTGGTGTAGTCGCTCATTACGCTCTAAAGGTCACGCTCGGATCTTCTGAGGCTGTTTTAATCGTTCAATTTGACTGAAACGAACTTGTACAAAATGAGAACATCTGAATTTATATTAAAAAAGTCAAGAAATGAGACAGTTATTTCTCAAATCAATTATAAAAAAGTGGAATTGGAAAACATTTAACTGCTGTTCTGAAAGATGGAGGTTTCTATAAACTCGATACGATACGATACGATATAGTCTTAAGTTTTTACCGATACCAGAGCAGACACTAAAAACATGTATTTACTTCAAAACAAAAATAAAATAAAAGTTCATGTAGCTTTGTCTAGATAAAAGTTGAAACATTCTGACTTTTTCTGCCCGTGTCCAGTGTCTCGTGTCTCATTACGTCATGTGTCCGACCATCGACTGAACCGATATGTGGAACGATATCTGATACCAGTATCGGATCGGTGCGTCCCTGATCAAGAGTTAAACTTGTCTTTACATCGGCGTAACTCCTCAGTCGTCGTTGGTCTTGTAGTTTTTGCTCAGTTATAAAAAGGGTCAGTCAAAAACATTTAAAACACAAAACACGTCTCTGTTCACACGCAGCAGAAATCTCATTATAATCTGATTTCTGGGGTAGTCAGACTATGTAAATGTGAGTGATCTGATTTCTCTCTGTTCACACTGGAGCATTTAGTTTGGACCATCACAGATAAATCCACAGATTATTCAGATTATTTTCAGATTATTCTATGTAACGTGTGACTGATGTAAACAAACGTCTGACCCTGTTGTGTTTAACTCTGTGTGTGACGTGTGTTTTAAAGTGTGTGTTTTGTGAGTGTCTCTGTTTTCCTTTGGGCCCCAAGTCGACACGGAGGGGCCCAAACACACAGCGTCCCTCTGTCCACAGACGAGGACGACCAGGACCTCAAACACACGCCGCCACCTCCACCTGAGAGCGAGCGGCGAGGTCAAACATGAGTCATGATCACATAATCTGGAGTTCAACATATAAAAGAAACGATAAACGATGATACTGAAACTGACACAAAAACAACAGATTTGAACCACAGAAACTATTATAAAATCACGAGCTGCAAGAAATAAACAGCAGAATGAGACACTTATTACACTTATAAGTTATGAATTCAACCTTTAACGCTGCAAATCTGATCGTACAGACAAAAAAATAACCTAAAAATTCTCAGTTATGCAAAGAAACATAAGTCCATATCGTGATTTTAGCGACTTCGCTGCATAAAGATCTGCACATGAACTTTTCTCATCTTTATCAAATATAAACTGAGGAAGAAATGACAGAAGAAGCAGAGCAGGAGACGCCACGTGACCCCTGACCCCCGACCAGACCCCACAATGAGACGACGTCACACTGATTCTGCGTAAACATGACACAAACGCCGAAACGTCAAACGCACAATTGTTGAAGCTGCTGTTTGTGTTAAACTACGAGACTCATTATATTTCCACAAACATCTGCACGTCCACAGCAGCACGTTTATGATCACATCCAAATCAAATATCACAACAGTTTGGAGTGACGTCGCGTGATCTGAAACACAAATAAACTCAAAACACAACAGCTCCCGGTGTTAGCATGAGCGTGTTAGCATGTTTCACTGTAAAAATAAAAAACTCTCTGGTCTAAGTTTGTTTGGCGCGTCAGTCTGACACATTTGGACCAAAACGACGTCGATTACACCTCCACAAACCACGAGAAACACTTCAACCTCACGATGTTTCACACAGCGTCCAGTTTGGCGTGTTCATCTGTGCACGTTTAGACGACACAACCCGAACACGCTGATAAAGCCCATCACACACAGCTCACACACACACTCACACGCTCTGTGTGTCGTGGGGGGAGTGACTACAGCACAGCGGCGAGGTGTGGCCGTGTTAGCTCCGCAGCCGCGCTTTGAGCCAGTAAGATTAATGTAGGCTCTCCGGAGCAAAGGCAACATCCAGGGCCTTAATAAGGTACAAACAATCCGTTCCACTCCAGCGGCGGCCCAGGGAGAACTATTGTTGTGCTGCAGTGTTTCTTGGTGAACCTCCTCTGAGACACGACTACAGCGTGTGACCGTCTACAACAACCAGCACAGAGCGAGAGTCCGCCTCTCTCCTCCTTTCACTCACCTCCACTCCCTGCACTTTCAGCTTCATGTGATCCTCCCTCGTGGTCTTTCCGTCTTTCCTCTTCTTCCAGCAGTATCCATCCTTTCGATACTTTACCTTCTTCCTATTGTACAATATCATCGACCCATTCTGCGGCCTGCGGAGAAAGAGAGAGAGCAAAAGAGGAAAAAGATAAGATGAGAAGGATTTTTAGGCAAAGCTCTAGCACAGCTCAGGGACTCATTTTGGAGATGTACAAAGAGGCGAACACGAGGAGCGGCGGAAAACGCACCAGTGACTGAGATGACAGGAGTTTGACGACCAACAAAGGGATTTTTCTGCATGGATTTCTGGCCCGGTGCGTTACATACAGGCCAGTGCATTAGGCTAGCAGGGGATGTTCCTTTGTTATTTTTCATTCATCCAATTTAAATGAGTTGTGCAGCTGAAGTCCCCAGAGCCGAGCCGGATCCTCCCCTCGCCACATTCATAATTCAGACCCTCAGAGCGGCCGCGGCTCAGAACCGAATAATCTGACCAGATCTGACGATAATCTGCCCCTGAGTCTGGAACGAGGAGTTTGTAACAGGAGGAGTTTGTTACAGGAGGAGTTTGTAACGGGAGGAGTTTGTAACAGGAGGAGTTTGTTACAGGAGGAGTTTGTAACGGGAGGAGTTTGTAACGGGAGGAGTTTGTACCGGGAGGAGTTTGTACCGGGAGGAGTTTGTAACAGGAGGAGTTTGTAACGGGAGGAGTTTGTAACGGGAGGAGTTTGTAACGGGAGGAGTTTGTAACGGGAGGAGTTTGTAACGGGAGGAGTTTGTAACGGGAGGAGTTTGTAACGGGAGGAGTTTGTAACGGGAGGAGTTTGTAACGGGAGGAGTTTGTAACGGGAGGAGTTTGTTACGGGAGGAGTTTGTTACGGGAGGAGTTTGTAACGGGAGGAGTTTGTAACGGGAGGAGTTTGTAACGGGAGGAGTTTGTAACGGGAGGAGTTTGTAACGGGAGGAGTTTGTAACGGGAGGAGTTTGTAACGGGAGGAGTTTGTAACGGGAGGAGTTTGTTACGGGAGGAGTTTGTTACGGGAGGAGTTTGTAACGGGAGGAGTTTGTAACGGGAGGAGTTTGTAACGGGAGGAGTTTGTAACGGGAGGAGTTTGTTACGGGAGGAGTTTGTAACGGGAGGAGTTTGTAACGGGAGGAGTTTGTAACGGGAGGAGTTTGTAACAGGAGGAGTTTGTAACAGGAGGAGTTTGTAACAGGAGGAGTTTGTAACAGGAGGAGTTTGTTACAGGAGGAGTTTGTTACAGGAGGAGTTTGTAACGGGAGGAGTTTGTTACAGGAGGAGTTTGTAACAGGAGGAGTTTGTAACAGGAGGAGTTTGTTACAGGAGGAGTTTGTTACAGGAGGAGTTTGTAACGGGAGGAGTTTGTTACAGGAGGAGTTTGTAACAGGAGGAGTTTGTAACAGGAGGAGTTTGTAACAGAAGGAGTTTGTTACAGGAGGAGTTTGTAACGGGAGGAGTTTGGTTTAACACAAAGCGCCAACATAAAACATTTACGTCCCTTTTACAATCAGTGACAGTGGAGGCCTTTTCCTCTTTGTGTGTGTGTTTGTGTGTGTGTTTGTGTGTGTGTTTCTGTGTGTGTGGGTGTGTGTGTGTGTGTATTTGTGTTTATGTTAAATTGTGTAGTTGTTTGGAGCACACACGAGTTCGAGCGCCGCCCAAGTCCCGAGCGCCACTGAAGTACAGAGCGTTAGCATTAGCCTTGTTAGCTGTGATAGTGTCGTGTGAAACACTGACTCTGAGTCGGGTCGTTACAGAATCAGCTCTGAGCTTCAGCTGTGACGCACAGTAAAGATCTCTCGGTATCGGATCAGAAAGAGCTGATCCGATACTGATTACAACACTATAACTTTAAGTATCCACAGATATCAGACATGAACCGATTTACTTTAAACAAAGAATAAATTATATATATGTGTGTGTATGTATATATATATATATATATATATATATATATATATATATATATATATATATATATATATATATATATATATATTCTGAACATTCTTGAATATGTTTGTATTCTTGCTCTTCTTCTTCTTCATAAAATGTGCACTGTGGTCTAGACAACCCAAAATGTGTTGTCCACATATGAAGACGCCAGGTCCCAGAAGAATCAAACAGCTTAAAACAGATGAACACAGGACTGAACAACAGCAACACAAACACAAACAACACAAACAAACACAAACAACACAAACACAAACAAACACAAACAACACAAACACAAACAACACAAACACAAACAACACAAACACAAACAACACAAACACAAACAACACAAACACACACACACACACTGAGAACACAATGGAGAAGACAAAATACTTTGATAGATTTGTTTTTGTCAGCAGCTCCTCTGTGTGTACACTACACCAGGGCAGTTTATGAGGAGGAGAGGAGGAGGTGAGGAGGAGGAGGTGTGGAGGAGGTGTAGAGGAGGAGGATGTGTGGAGGATGTGTGGAGGAGGAGGTGAGGGGGAGGAGGTGTAGAGGAGGAGGAGGTGAGGAGGAGGAGGTGTGGAAGAGGTGAGGTAGAGGAGGAGGAGGTGTAGTGAGGAGGTGTGTGTGTCTTTAGGGGCTGCAGTTGTCTGTTTATCTCTGTATCATCCATCATTTCCTGGTCTAGATCTCAGGGGCCAATCAGAGGAGACGGGGGGAGGAGGGGGAGGGAGGGGGGTGTGGGCTCCCAGATGCCCCACCCACCTCATACACACACACACACACTAACACACACACTCACACACCTCAATGACACAGACACAGGACTCAAACCACAAACCTTCAGGTCAGTGTCAGACTCTGAGCTGCTGTGGCTCTAAACCTTTAAACCCCTGAGATAAACCAGAGACAGATTTTAAACTGATTCATGTTTATGTGAAATAAAAACTAAATGAGGAAATGTTTGTTGGACTCGATGCAGCTGATCCTGTAACTCCAGACTCAAACTGTCCAGACTCAAACTGTCCAGACTCAAACTGTCCAGACTTTAACTCTTAGTGAATCTTTGTTTACACTGGTCAGGTCCAAAAACAATCAGGTGATGAGATGAACAAACATAAATATAAACATAAATATAAACACAAACATCGAGTGGAGGTTTATGAGGAAAATGAAACGTTTCTATTGGTCAAAGTCAAACCTGGAGCCAAACATCAGGACGTGAAGTGAATCGAGGCTTTGTGCTCAGATCTGTGACGTTTGAGGCTCTAAACATAATTTAGTTGTTTCTATGACGATAATAAAACCTCTTTACCGCCCCCTGCAGGTGTGAAAGTTCTGGACACATTGTGTAACGGCGCCGCTCGAGTTTTGTTGCCGAGTTTGTGAAACATGAATTCGTGAAGCAGCAGATCAGAAAACACCAAACTTTTTCTGACAAATGTCGTTTGAAGGTCGGAGCTCGGAGCAGAAAAAGAATCAAGAAAAGTGAATGTAAAAATGTGCGTTGTTTGTTTCAGCTGCAGGTTCGTCCTTCAGAAGACGGAGGCGTGTGTGGTTTTTCTAATGACGCGCTGCATGAGACACAGAGACGGCGCAGATGAGATAAGGCTCATCTGATCTGGGCTGATCTGATCTGGAAATTGGGGTGAGGCTTCGGTGTCAGAGGCTCGGAGCTCGTATTTATCGGCGCGACACAAAAACTTCTTCGCTCAGCTATTTTTGAGGGACCGTTAGAGAGACGCTATTTTCAATCTCAGGCACTTTGAGGCTCGGCGGCGAACGTCTACGGGCCCCGCGCCGACGTCTGAGTCACGGACCGACGCCGCGCCACCGGGACGTCTGCTCGCGGATCCCGGCGCGACTCTGTGTACTTAGTCCGTCCAATTAATCTTATCAGAACGATACATATTTAGACACCTGGCGGAAAGCTAACTGCGGCGTTATCAAATGAGCGCTCGAGTCTCCGATGCCTAAACGCGCCGCATTAATATGGAAATAGAGGCCGCGGACAAAGAGCGCGCGGCTCCTCACGCACGCCGCGCTCTCTTTGGAGTTTGCGGCGATAATAAGCTCCAGCCTCCAGGTGGTGTTAGGCCTTGTCCGGTCCTTTAGGAATCATTCATTTACCCAGGTAATGGCGTTCGCTCAATCAGATTTGTTCATTTGAAAAAGTCAGCGGAGGTGGAGGAGGGAGCGGGTTATGAGGCTGTGACGTGCTCAGAATAACAAAACAAAGTGAGAGGAAAAGTCCCAGCTCCTCGTCTCCAGACACGAGCTAAAACGGGCGTCTGTGGATGTGGGAGAGTGCGCTCCTAAAGAGATCAGTGTAAAAAAACCCACGGCCCCGGTGAATCATCCCAAATCCTCAAATGTTCCCACAAATACAAAGATAACACTTTCAAAGTTTACCTCTTACCGAAATAAACATGGCTTATCACGTAAGAGCAAAGTCTGCGAGGGCACTATTTTTAGAAGTAAACCAATTTGAGTCTAGAGGAAACAGCGGAGAGGAAGCGGCGCGGGGGAAACGGCGCGGGGGAAACGGCGGCGTAACACGGGGAGACCGTTGTGTTTCTGTAAAGAGTCTGATTCTGAAAGAACACTCCAAACAGGACACTTCAGAACAACTTTCACTAACTCTGATTCTGTTTATACAATTTCCCTGTAAGTTTTTTTTAAAAATCTGTGACAAACACACGAAGAACATGTTTAAAGCTCCAGTGTGTAACTTTATGCAGGAGACACGTCACCTGCAGGAACACAGCGTTAAAGACAAACTATGGAACATTAGACATGCTTTATGCTGCGGAATATTACAGCGGAAGGAGCGAGGAGGAGGCCCAGGTACGAGTCAGGTCTGTGGTCGACGTGGCCCTGTTGTCATCTCGTGTGTCACCACTAGATGTCGTCTCTGTTACTGCTGTTTTTGTGTAAAGAAGTGACGTCCCCACAGCTTCAGCTCCAAATGAAGCTCATTGTTGTGAGTGTCATAGCAACCACAGAGCCAATCAGGAGCGAGGCTGTTGAAGTTAACACCCCCTCTTAGCAACACTGTCAATCAAAGCTGTTGCTAACGGTAACAGGAGGCGCCTGATTCGTCTGTTATTAAAGTTCAGATGTTGATTTACAGACACAGAGTCACAGTCGTCCTCGTTTAAACGCGGCGGCAGGTTTGTCCGTTTATAAACACGAGCGAGGACGGGGGACAGGTGAGGGGGGACAGGGGGACGGGTGAGAGGGGGACGGGGGGAGAGGGGGACAGGAGAGAGGGGGACAGGGGAGAGGGGGACAGGAGAGAGGGGGACAGGGGAGAGGGGGACAGGGGGACGGGTGAGAGGGGGACAGGGGAGAGGGGGACAGGAGAGAGGGGGACAGGGGAGAGGGGGACAGGGGGACGGGTGAGAGGGGGACAGGGGAGAGGGGGACAGGGGAGAGGGGGACAGGGGAGAGGGGGACAGGGGAGTGGGGGACAGGGGGAGAGGGGGACGGGGTGAGAGGGGGACGGGGGAGAGGGGGACAGGTTTGACATTGACGACTGAGACAAAATCCATCGGGATTTGGACTCTGGTTTGAGGGAAACATGAAGTTCAGACTCAGGTGAGTCGCACTGAGGCAAAAGTGGGCGGGGCTCAATAATGTGATATTAGCATAAACTGCCATGTTTACAGGGGTCAAAAGGTCAACTCCAGTGCATTTACTTTATCCACAGCTTTACCTCAGAGCCCCTCCCTCCTCTCTCTCTCTCTCTCTCTCCTCTTCCTCCTCCTCTCTCTCTCCTCCTCTCTCTCTCTCTCTCCTCTTCCTCCTCCTCTCTCTCTTTCTCTCTTTCACCTGCTCGTTTCAGAGTTTTGATTAACAGCACATACACGCTGTTCTCATATCGGTGACAGTGGGAGCGCGGGGGGACGCGGGGGGACGCGGGGGGACGCGGGGGGACGCGGGGGGACACGGGGGGACACGGGGGGACACGGGGGGACGCGTGAGAGCCCGGGAGGCTTTGAAGATGGCGGCTGAGCTGGTGAGCGCCCTCGAGTGGCACAGGGGGGGAGGGCACACCTGCTGTTCTCAATTACCCATCAGAGCCCTCAGCCATCACAGACTTTACCCCCGTGTGTCAGCGAGAACGCACACACACACGGACACACGGACACACGGACACACACACGGACACACACACGGACACACGGATACACACACAGACACACACACGGACACACACATATACACACGGACACACGGATACACACACGGATACACACACGGACACACACACGGACACACACATATACACACACACACCTCACCGCCTTTAAGTGTACGACTCTCAGACACGCCCCCTCGCTCTCGTTTACATCCTGAGCCTCGTCCAGACGTATAATTAATATTTGTGCGACTGACACGTCAATACCGGCCTGATGTCGGCCATTACGGCGCCTGTCAATCACAGAGTAAACACGGGTCAAAGAGTCGAGGCCTGAGCGACAGACGCTCCCCCGGCGTCTCTTTAAGTCTCTGAAAAGCTGCAGAGTGCGGCTTTAACACATCCACACAAACCAGACAGGTGTTTTTATTTTACTGATGATATATTTATAATGAGACAGTAAAGATTAGTCTAGAATGTTCCGCAGTGCAGCATTAAACGTGTATCTGCAGGAGACGACAGGAGACAGGGACAGGTCAGATCTGTGGAGTTTGGTCACAATAAGAAGACAGGGTTTTCAAGACTTTTATAAGAAATAACCTGAAATGGAACAAATGTAAGACAGAGAAGTTAAAGCCACACTGCGGAACATTCCAGACCAGTAACACCTAAGGCCTGGACGATATGATAAAAAATAAGATGATTACACTGCTCTTTCAGACAGGGGGCGCTCTTTACACTTTTATTCTCATCAGACACAGAACTGTCTTAACTGACCTGCCCAGACGTGCGCCACCTGCAGGCAGACAGGTGACACTGCGTCTGAAAAGTTACACAGTGCACCTTTAACACGTGTTTGTGCATAAACGTGCGGCACTTTTCAAACACATTTGTTTTGTGTTTGAGTCTTAAAGAATCAAAAGGAGGTTCAGCTCATCATTGTTTCAGTTTTTATAACTTCAGTTTTGTATAAAGTCGATGTTTAAAATGAACCTGATCCTGTTTTTAATGTTTTAAATGAACCTGTGTTTGTTTTTGTTTGTGTTGTTCTCTTTGTTTTTGTTTGTGTTGTTCTCTTTGTTTTTGTTTGTGTTGTTCTCTTTGTTTTTGTTTGTGTTGTTCTCTTTGTTTTTGTTTGTGTTGTTCTCTTTGTTTTTTGTGTTGTTCTCTTTGTTTTTGTTTGTGTTGTTCTCTTTGTTTTTGTTTGTGTCGTTCTGTGTCTGGACTCATGAGTCTCACAAAGACACATCTGTGGTCAGGGGTTTACATCAGAACTGCAAGAAATCCTCCTGAACGACATCAACGAGGACAAAGAATGAACGAGAGTGAAGGAAGAACGAGAGCGAAGGAAGAACAAGAGTGAAGAACGAGAGTGAAGAATGAGAGCGAAGGAAGAACGAGCGCAAACGACGAACAAGAACGAAAGAAGAACTAAGGAAGAACGAGAGCGAAGGAAGAACGAGAGCGAAGGAAGAACGAGAGCGAAGGAAGAACGAGAGCGAAGGAAGAACGAGAGCGAAGGAAGAACGAGAGCGAAGGAAGAACGAGAGCGAAGGAAGAACGAGAGCGAAGGAAGAACGAGAGCGAAGGAAGAACGAGAGCGAAGGAAGAACGAGAGTGAAGGAAGAACGAGAGTGAAGGTGTCCACCGTCCAAACCTCAGTCCTGTCTCATGTCTGTCTCTGTCTCACTCCTCAGAGCCCTGAGTCTCTGCGTCTCCGTCTCATTCAGGTGTTTGCTAAAACTACTTTAAATGTAAATCTGCCGTTGAGAGTCATTGTTTGTGTGGACCAAACCGCCCCTTTAATGTCCTCTCCTTTTATTGTCCTCGCTCTGATGTGGCTCTTTGACACTTTTCATACGAGGATCATGTTTGTCTAAAAACTATTTTGCTTCTCAAAAATGAAAGACATTTGAAGGACATTTAAACTGGATGAATGTCACTGCGGCACTTTAATAATGTATAATATTTATCATCTCACTTGTGTTTTTATGTTTTAAATGGACGTGTGCAGGTCTTTGGTTTGTTTTTGTGTGTTTTTGTTTGTTTTTGTGTGTTTTTGTTTGTTGTGTGTTTTAACTGGACTCTCTTTGAGCTCTGCCTGGACAAATAAAGATACATGAAATGTGCCTTAATACTTATTGTAGTCAAACGTCCACAGACACAGACACTTTAAAAGTATTTACAGAAGCTGCTGTCTGAAAGAAAAACAGAAGTGAAGCAGACGGGTCGTTGTTTAGACTCAATCAGAACGACTGTGACATTAGACACACTAATGTTTAGAACGAACGCTACAGGAACAAAAGAACGAGGGTTTATGCAACACAAAAACACACAACTGTATCACAAAAACACACAACTGTATCACAAAAACACACAACTGTATCACAAAAACACAACTGTATCACAAAAACACAACTGTATCACAATCAAAACACTCACACTGGAACAGAGAAAAACAGAAGAACGAGCTTAAACAGATCTACAAAACTATCAAATGTTAAATTATACTCAGCTTGTGTCTCTATGGTTCTCATCTCTGTTATAATTTACACTTTTTAAATCACAAAATTCATCTAAAAATACTTCAGAAAACAAACACTCAGCTCATTTCAAGTTCATAAACTACAGTGTCCAGTGGAGCTGACGTCGCCGTAAACGTCGTCACACTAAAGCGCCGCCTGCTGTGGCGCCCCCTATGGACAGAGGCACGTCGCACTAGAGCAGCACGTTTTTATTTATTTGTACCAAAATGACGACGCGACGCTGCAGAATCTACAAGAATCAACGATTAAGAAAATAAAACTGGAGAAGGAAGAGCGTATGAAAAAAAAGATCGACAAAATGGTTTTACGACACTAGAATGTGATGATGTCACACTGCAGGTGGGGTCAGAGGTCACACACACTGAAGTTTATGTGAAATAATCCAAAGGTAAAAGCACAAATGTTGAACCTGATCATTTTTATCAGTGACTCGACCCAAGAGAAAGTCTCACTGTCGCTGTCCATGTCTTTATTATTATTATCGTCCAATAAAACGTTGTGATGTCGTCTGAAACTCGTCAATATGGCGTCTTAAAAATAAGTTTTTAAATTTTGCTGAAACATGAATCCCTCCAGATGAAACTGCAGAGAGCGAACGACGAGGAAACAACGACAACGAGGTTAAAAGCTCCGAAAAGTCGATTTCGCAGAATACGCCTGATTTAATTTCAAAAATAATTTGCCAAAACGAATCATTTGTTTATAAAGAGTTACGATTTTGTCTGTTCCAAAACGATCGCTCAAATGAAGTGTCTGAATCGGAGCGAGCGCCAGGAGATAAAAGTGAGTGATCAGGTTAAGTTGGAGCATGTTTGAGCGGCTCTGCAGATGGAGCTCCATGTTTGTTTACTCACTAAATACAGCAGTAATGATGAGAGGGTAGAGGCTCCCGCAGATGGAATTCAGGATTGGAAGACAGATCGTAGCCCCTCCCCCTCGCGCGGCGCTCTATCTCTGCTGCCAGTGACACAAACCCGGGCCCGAGCGCCTTCCAGCGCAAAACAGATGTTGCACTTATCTGAATGAAAAAATCACACGCAATTTACAAAGAGTATAAATTATGTTTGTGGTGCGACACGAGCGCCGCTGTCCCCGTGAGACCCGGCGCGCAGGATAACGGCGAGCGGCGCGGGAGGGGGGGACGGGGCTGGATGTGCGGGACTCTTATCTGCTCGGCGGCGGCGGCGGGAGCCAAACGAGGAGCCGACCGGTGGCGCCGATGAGGCCGATAGCGTTAAGCCCGTTTCACGCGTGTTTCGGGGAAGCTGCCGACACAAGTCACAACTTAACGCTCTGAGCTCGCCGCGTTCTGATGTAAGGACGGGATTCATAAAGAGCCGTGTCGTACGCCGGCTCCGTCGCCCCCGACTACACGGCTCACGGCGCAGTTATGTTGAGGTTTTGATTCGCAGCTTAGGTGACACACAATCTGAGGTTTTAGCTGTCAACACGTTTCTTATTCAACTGAAAATGTTTAAGTGACAGGAAGCGCTGACGACATCCACCTGATGTGTGGCGTCTGCTATTTTCAGCCTTAAGTCGGAGCCGTGTTCTTATTTGGAAACAGCTTCACAGTGATTCATCGGCGCATTTTCAGACGCTAATCTCCGTAAATCTCCTCGTGCTCGTTCCTTCATCATGTGAGTTTGTGTAAAAGAGCTGAACATCAGGATCGTATCAAATATAAATAAATAAAGATATGACCAGGGACAGAAGAAGAAATATCAAAGCTGTTGAGTAAGATCAGATCTGTGGAGCAACGACAACCTGCGTCAAATCAGAAAGTGAAAGTAAAAACAATGAATTAAAACTGTGAAGAATCTGGACCCACGACAACGAGCCACGACAACGAGCCACGGCAACGAGCCACGACAGTGACCTGGACCAAAGTCACAGACAGAAGAACAACAAAGATCAGAGGAGAAGCTTCCAAAGACATTTAAAATCAGATTATAACAGATTATAACTCACATTTTAACTCAGATTATAACAGATTATAACTCACATTTTAACTCAGATTATAACAGATTATAACTCATAACCTCAGATTATAACAGATTATAACTCATAACCTCAGATTCTACCTCAGATGATAAAGGTACAAACTGTAAAACCTTCAGACCTCGGTCCGTTCTCTTCAAATAGTTTTAAAGTGATAAATATTTCAGTTTTGAAGTGTCTGAAGCTGCTCTCGTTTCACATTTGTCAGACACTCGTTCTCTTAAAGTAGAAATGACTCCGCTCTGTGCCGTCTGACTGTACTTCACTTTTGATCTCTGTTAGCATGCTAGTTGTTGTTAGCATCGTCGTGACAAATAAACTGTGAACCGTCAGGATGAGACACGAGGTGAATGAAGAATGACTCTGGACCAGAGCAAAGTGTTTAAACAGACTCAGGTCTGTCACGTTTTAAGACGATAAACGTTTGAACAGCAGTTTTATTATGAAGAGACAATCAGGAAGTGCACTGTTATCGTTAGCATGACTGTGACGACAAAACTCTGGCCTAAAGCTGCAAAATGAGCTGATAAAGACATGAATAATAAAGAATGAAGAGGGTCACCGGGGGGGCAGAGGGTCTGTGGCCCCGGGGTTTAAGGGGCCTGTGTGAGGCCCGTGTGAGGCCCGTGTGAGGCCCGTGTGAGGCCCGTGTGAGGCCCGTGTGAGGCCCGTGTGAGGCCTGAGGATGAATGAGGTAAGTGAGGAATAACTCTGGACTCTGTAGCAAAAATCAGGACGAGCGGCTTTAAGGAGACGTGTGTGAGGGACAAGGACACGCCTCACGCCAACAGCGGCTTATGCATCACCTGGACGCCGCCGCCGCCGACCTTCCCCTATTGATCCCACCATGACGGAGCAGAGCTGAGGCCACAGCTGAGGCCACGGCTGAGGCCACGGCTGAGGCCACGGCTGAGGCCACGGCTGAGGCCACAGCTGAGGCCACGGCTGAGGCCAGATATTGAGCCACTTATGATTAATTCACAAATCCAGCCTTGTCCACAAAAAGGTAAAGAACAAAGTACAAACAGGAAGAAGTGAGACAAGAGAGACGGAGGGAGGGATGAAGGGACAGAGGGAGCGACGGAGGGATGGAAGGAATAAGGTCAAGAACGTAAAGTTAAAAGCATGACACAGCTCCAGATTTCATCTCTGAGTTAAAGGAACGGACAGAGGGATGGAGGTAGGGACGGAGCGAGGGATAGACAGAGGGAGGGATGGAGGGATAAAGTGATCGACAGATGGAGGGAGGGATAGAGGGAGGGACATGGGATGGAAGGAATAAGGTGAAGAACTCAAAGCTGGACACAGCTCCAGCTCCTCTGAGTCAAACTGTGGAGACGTTGACACTTCAGTCACAGGTGGAGTTCTCCTCCAGCACAAGGTGGCGCTGTGGAGAGACGCAGTGACCAGAGGAGGAGCGTGTCCCTCCCTCGCTCTCCGTCTTTTTTTAGTCCTGAGGATGAATCTGGGGAGGGCGGTGAAATAGAGCTGTAACTCTATCTGCTCACTGAAGCGAATCACAGAGTCTATCCCACCTTTCACCCGGGAATCACAGAGCGGCCCCCGTCTGGTCACCGCGCCGACCACGGCAAACACACGCCGACCACGGCAAACACACGCCGACCACGGCAAACACACGCTGACCACGCCAAACACACGGCGACCACGGCAAACACACGCCGACCACGGCAAACACACGGCGACCACGCCAAACACACGCCGACCACGCCAAACACACGGCGACCACGCCAAACACACGGCGACCACGGCAAATACACGCCGACCACGGCAAACACACGGCAACAACATACCGACCACACACCAACCACACGCCGCGGTCACAGGAGCCCAGGGGCCCCGTGGAGGCGCAGGTGCCATGAGAAATCAGACAGGGCACAGGGAATTGAAAAAGAATCAGACTTTGACTTGGTGCGATTCTCAAATCTCAAACTCTGCGTTTATTTCGACGATAAACTAAAGTCACACATCAGGTCGTTCTGTGGAATAATCGCGTTACAGAAAAACCTTTTTTAAAGTCTGACATTTTATAAACGATAAACCATAAGCCACTGACACAAAAACAACAGATTTAAACCACAAAAACAATTATAAACCCACAATATTGTTAAAAATCACGAGCTGTAATAAATAAACAGCAGAATGAGACACTTTAGTCTCGTTTTACGACTCAAATCTGATCAGAATAAAAATAAACAAACATTTCCCATTTGTCCAAAGAAAAACTCATGTGTGATAAAAACTGACCCCAAAAACAAACTGTTGCATGTTTCATATAAAGAACGAGAAATGAACGTTGAGATTATGGAGACTGGAGTTTAGACCTTGACATGTTCTGAACATACGATTCTTGTTTATATGAGTTTATGTTTCAGTCTTTTCTCAGATGTAACTGAGTCTGTTTAAATCTGCTCTGACCACGAGGCGACTTTTAAAGATCTACACTGGTCCTGGTTTATCTCAGGGTCACGTTCTAAAAATAACCCACAACAAGCAAAATCTGTGAAGTTTCATCTTTATTTTTTACATTATTCTCTCTGTTTTTGTCTGTAAAACCCCTCACCACACACTTTATACACTTTTCTCACACAGGCGTTAACATTTTCTCACATTTCTCTCTCGTTTAAACTCTCTCAAAGTTCAAACCTTCGTAGGCGTCTTTGTCGGTGCAGAACGTTTCATCGACATTGTGGGTTTTGTCGGGGAGAAAACAAATTGCAAACGTACAGCACTTCAGAGTCACACTGAGATCCAACGTTTATGTAAATTTGTCTGAACACATTCTGTACTGGACAGGAGACACGGCACGGAGGAGACTGATGGACAATGGTCTACAGTCCAACAGCCAATCAGGACGCACGACACAATGGTCTACAGTCCAACAGCCAATCAGGACGCACGACACAATGGTCTACAGTCCAACAGCCAATCAGGACGCACGACACAATGGTCTACAGTCCAACAGCCAATCAGGACGCACGACACAATGGTCTACAGTCCAACAGCCAATCAGGACGCACAACACAATGCACATTCAGACGATGTAAAAAACACGTGAAATTGCACAAAAAAAAACACAGCGAGACGACGAAAGGTGAAGCGCGATACAGCGAGGGACGACTGTAGTGCAAATACGATAGGATTAGATTAGATTATTTGTGCAGCACAGTGTGTACACGATGTCATTCAAAGTGCGTTACAGAATAAGAAATACATTAAAACCACAAAACAAATCCAAACATAAATAATCATCATCAAATATTTCAGTCAGACGTTGATTCTTCTGGAGGTTTTTATGTGACTCTGCACAGAATCATCTGAATCTTTAAACATATTCTGCAAATGTAACGGCGATACGCAGCTCCACGCCGGACGTCACGGAGCGTCGTGAACACGCCGGTCTGAGGCGGCGGCGTCAGTCTGGAGGTAAAACTAAACATATTGTATCTGCAGACACCTCCACTCTGCCTGGATTGAGTCTTTCATTTGTGATCTGTGTGGTGTGGGGATTTCACACAAACACTGACACTCGGTGACTCACCAAAATAAATACAGCTCATGCCAGAATGTGGAGCAAACACGCCACAGGCTCAGGGCCGCCCGCTGCATCATCAGGGCCGCCCGCTGCATCATCAGGGCCGCCCGCTGCATCAGCCGCGATCCGAGATGGAAGCGGCGACTGTGAGCCTGGCAAAACACCACTCCATCTAGAAGTTGGTATTTCTCAGAGTTCTAATGAGGATCAGTCTATTGACTCTGTATTTTGGTCCAATATGGAGCCTGTTAGCCGCACGACAAACGCCTTTTTAGGATAAGTGGCTTTATATTTACTGGCAGAGCTTGAAACATAATAAATAAAAACACTGTGACGTCGTGCGGGGGAGAATCGCCGTGTCAAAGAGGCTCTTAGATGATTTAGAGACATTAAAGCCAAAGGGTCAGGACTGAAGTCTGAATAAACTCGACTGGGACATTTTCAGGACAACGACGCACAAAAAGTCACATGTTTTTGTCTGAAATGTTCTGACGCGTCACAAACATGAGCGAAGCCACAGACGCCATTTTAAAAAAGCAAAACCCTGTCGAGTCGAGAAGAATGAAGCTTTTGAGTTTCGTTTCAGCTTTTACAAACTAGAGATTGTGTTTTGTATCATTATATCAGGCCGATATTTGGACTGTTTAGCATATGGGATATCGATCTTAAATCTCCAGCACAGGGCGATATTTTGTTTTGGTCGATTTGCTGCATAAAAACACACACAACAAACACACAAAGCTTCATTTGAACATAAAACTGAAGCTCGATGTCGCTCCAGAGAAACACTGATAAACGATAAGATTGAACCTACTTTAAAGTCTGACAAAAGCCGGAGAATCTCAGTGAAACAAACCGATTTTTAAATAAACAACATCATTAAAGGACCGAGCTGAAGCATCACAGAACGAGCCGATAATGAGCCATAGCAGTCATGTAGTGTCCCCTCTATAGCTCAAATCTGACTTTATTACATAAAAACGGCAAAATCCTCCCGACGACTGCGAAAAAATCCACAATAAATCCCCACGATAAACACTGAGCCGAACATCTATGGTTTCAGATTTCATGTACTGAGCGATTCGTGGATGTGGTGATTATCGTGACAGATCTGTGACCGCGCCGCCCGACCGCGCCGCCCGACCGCGCCGCCCGACCGCACCGCTCAACTGAAGGTCTCAGGTGAAAAAGGTTTGGGAGTTTCAAGTGAATTAAAATAATAAAAAGTGGATAAAATAATTTAAAAACACAGTTCATGGGCCGTCGGCTGCTCTGGATTCTAAATAATCGACATCGGGCATAAACAAACAAATATCGGTCGGTCTCTAGGACAAATGTTACTGAGACTGACATGAATTTATGAAGAAAATAAATAAATGACTTAAATTCTGATGTTTTTGCTGCAGCTGTAAGAGTGAAGTTACAAATAAAATATATCTGTGGTATAAATATGTCTGACGTCTGAGCTCGTCCTGAGTCCAGACGATCACTGTGTGTTGGTGTGAGATGACCTTTGACCCGGGCTGTGTCACATGTTTCAGATTACCCGTGCGACTCCTCTGGGCAGGGGCTAAGCAAACTCTCCGCTCGTCACCGCGGCGACGCTGAAGGTGACAGACTGTGCTTTGTTTATGTATCCCGGGCCACGCTACAGACTCCCTCTAGTGTCTGCCGGCGTATGAATACGCTCATAAAGTAGTCCGCACAGCACAGCCCTAATCATGAGCACCTCTGCCTTCTCATTTTCCGAGTTCAGTGGCCCATGGAGCTCCCACGCACTAAATCACATCAGGGCTGCCTCTCCTCCCTCTGCCTCTTCTCTCTCTCCTCTATTCTCCCTCCGTCTTTTACTCAAACACATGGAGCAGACGACGTAAATGTACGAAGCCTAACACGTCTCCTCTCCTCTTTTATCTGCCTCTCTTTTGTTCTGTGGAAAGACGCCGTGTACGACGCTACAGCGCCGGCAAATTGGCCGAGGGGTTAGAACGCCGGTAAGTCTGCAGGTCGACTGCTCGGAAACAAAAGTGATAAACTGTGAATAGGAAAAAGGTCAGGTGGAGAAAGAAAGTACAAACAGCTACAGGGATTAGCTCCACATGCTAACGGCTAACGCTCAGAGGAAAGTATAAACCTGCTCCTTCCACAAGATAAACGCTCTTTAATAAAATCAAAGATCTGGCATTTTACAGATCAAAAGATCAATGTCTTCAATTTAAATGTGTTAGCGCCAAATTAGCACTTAATCCTGCACTTAGCACCTCGCAGAGCTCAGAGTACGACGAGTCTGAGTCACTGAGTCTGAGTCACTGAGTCTGAGTCACTGAGTCTGAGTCAGTGAGTCTGAGTCAGTGAGTCTGAGTCAATGAGTCTGAGTCACTGAGTCTGAGTCACTGAGTCTGAGTCAGTGAGTCTGAGTCAGTGAGTCTGAGTCAATGAGTCTGAGTCAGTGAGTCTGAGTCAATGAGTCTGAGTCACTGAGTCTGAGTCACTGAGTTTGAGTTAGTGACATGGAGCAGACTCAGAGCCTGAGACTCAAACAGATGAGCTCAGTGCACAGGAACCAGAGACTGGACCCTCCTCTTTATCACTGTGTAATGTGTCCTCTGCTCTCTCCTCTTCCTCCTCTTCTCCTCTCCTCCTCCTCCTCCTCCTCCTCTTCTCCTCCTCGGAGCAGGACTCTCTCCTGAGCTCGGCAGCACACAGGCCTGTCACAGACACCGCCCTGATTGACTATTTCCTCCATATTTGACACACCAGTGAGTCTGCTCATCAGTCTCCTCGGCAAGTAGGCAGAGAGCGGGCGGGGCGAGGGGCGAGGGGGCGAGGGGGTGAGGGGGTGAGGGGGTGAGGCGGGTAACGGCCCCGGCATGGCAAAAAGCTGCGCTCTGGCTCGCGGCCGCGTAAAGGGCCTGGCACAGGGAGACAAAGCCTCAAATTAAATATATGTTTAATTCATCACTGGGTGTGTATGGTTAGCACCACACTCACTTAAACCAGTCATCACTCAGCTCCATTTCCACGTAAAGGGATTAAATATACGGCTCTGATAAAGGATCATTTCACTCATAAACACCAGATGGCAGTAGCAGGTGGGACAGATGATAATAATGATTGTTTGGCAAAAACATCAGCAATTTTTACAATGAAAATTTGGGCTTAGATTTTCAAAACCTCCAGAGACAAACTCAAGATGAGACTTTATGCCCTTTGGACCCTCTGAGGGACAGGGACAGGGACAGAGGACAGAGGCAGATGACAGGGACAGAGACAGAACAGAGACAGATGACAGGGACAGGGACGGGGGCAGACAACAGGGACAGACGAGAGGGACAGGGACAGATGAGAGGGGCAGATGACAGGGACAGAGACATACGCAGAGACAGAACAGAGACAGAACAGAGACAGAACAGAGACAGAACAGAGACAGAACAGAGACATACGCAGAGACAGAACAGAGACAGGACAGAGACAGGACAGAGACAGGACAGAGACACTGTGTAAAAGTATTTCCAGATGAGCTTTATAAGATGGACGTGGTATAAAACTGTAAACTGAATCTAAACACAGAGGGACACAGTTTAGTCGTCTCTGTCTCTGAATTCTTAGAGGACAATGAGACGCTGATGTGCGCCGCATCGTGATGAAGCACTTGTGGAAGCTTCGTATGAATTTACATCATCCCTTGACATTTAGCCCAACACTCCAGTCTCTATCAGCGGGAGGCGCCCGAGTGGCGTTCTGTGTATCTGGAGTGAAATACCTCAGCCTGACATTTCGCCCGCAGACCACATGCTCCGCCGCAGAGAGTGGCATCATGGGAATGTCAATCTGACGCCGTAATGTTTGTGCGTCTGACGCGGCCACGACTCGTCCAGTGTCAGGCGAGTTATTAGGAAACGACCTGACAGTCCAGCTCCTCCAGAGGGCGCCCCAGAGCACTGAGACGAGAACTAATGAAGAAGAGGAGGCAGTGTGCAGAGGGCTGTGTGCAGAGGGCTGTGTGCAGAGGGCCGTGTGCGGAGGGCCGTGTGCGGAGGGCCGTGTGCGGAGAGCCGTGTGCGGAGGGCCGTGTGCGGAGAGCAGTGTGCGGAGGGCCGTGTGCAGAGGGCCGTGTGCGGAGAGCAGTGTGCGGAGGGCCGTGTGCGGAGGGCCGTGTGCGGAGGGCCGTGTGCAGAGGGCCGTGTGCGGAGAGCAGTGTGCGGAGGGCCGTGTGCGGAGGGCCGTGTGCGGAGGGCCGTGTGCGGAGGGCCGTGTGCGGAGGGCAGTGTGCTCAGAGTACTACAGAGTACTACAGTGTGCAGAGGGCCGTGTGCAAAGAGCAGTGTGCAGAGGGCAGTGTGCGGAGAGCCGTGTGCGGAGAGCAGTGTGCGGAGGGCCGTGTGCGGAGGGCCGTGTGCGGAGGGCCGTGTGCGGAGGGCCGAGTACTACAGAGTACTACAGAGTACTACAGAGTACTACAGAGTACTACAGAGTACTGAGGGTATAATGCAGTACTACAGAGTACTACAGTGTACTGAGGGTATAATGCAGTACTACAGAGTACTACAGTGTACTGAGGGTATAATGCAGTACTACAGAGTACTACAGTGTACTGAGGGTATAATGCAGTACTACAGAGTACTACAGTGTACTGAGGGTATAATGCAGTACTACAGAGTACTACAGTGTACTGAGGGTATAATGCAGTACTACAGAGTACTACAGTGTATGAATGAATGAATATTGTTTATTTGAGCAGACATAATAAAAAAAGAAAACAAAAACAAAACATTGTACATCCAAATCCAAAATTTTGTACAATGTTCAAAAGGAGAAGCAGAAATAAAATACTGAGAGTTTAACCTCATATTTAAGTCACACATTTAGATTTGATCACAGTAGAAAACACAGATACATTCACCATCTGTGTGTGTGTATGTGTGTGTATGCAAGTAAAGTGTACTGAGGGTATAATGCAGTACTACAGTGTACTACAGTGTACTGAGGGAATTGTACCAAGTGTACTGCAGTAGTAAAGACAAAACGTAAGAGGGTTACTAAAACTCTGCACCTGGTGTGTTTATAGTGAGCTGTGTGTGTCAGGGCTCGTTTTGTGTGTTTATAGTGAGCTGTGTGTGTCAGGGCTCGTCCTGGTGTGTTTATAGTGAGCTGTGTGTGTCAGGGCTCGTTTTGTGTGTTTATAGTGAGCTGTGTGTGTCAGGGCTCGTCCTGGTGTGTTTATAGTGAGCTGTGTGTGTCAGGGCTCGTTTTGTGTGTTTATAGTGAGCTGTGTGTGTCAGGGCTCGTCCTGGTGTGTTTATAGTGAGCTGTGTGTGTCAGGGCTCGTTTTGTGTGTTTATAGTGAGCTGTGTGTGTCAGGGCTCGTCCTGGTGTGTTTATAGTGAGCTGTGTGTGTCAGGGCTCGTCTTTGTGTGTTTATAGTGAGCTGTGTGTGTCAGGGCTCGTTTTGTGTGTTTATAGTGAGCTGTGTGTGTCAGGGCTCGTCTTTGTGTGTTTATAGTGAGCTGTGTGTGTCAGGGCTCGTTTTGTGTGTTTATAGTAAGCTGTGTGTGTCAGGGCTCGTCCTGGTGTGTTTATAGTGAGCTGTGTGTGTCAGGGCTCGTCCTGGTGTGTTTATAGTGAGCTGTGTGTGTCAGGGCTCGTCTTTGTGTGTTTATAGTGAGCTGTGTGTGTCAGGGCTCGTGTTTGTGTGTTTATAGTGAGCCGTGTGTGTCAGGGCTCGTCCTGGTGTGTTTATAGTGAGCCGTGTGTGTCAGGGCTCGTCCTGGTGTGTTTATAGTGAGCCGTGTGTGTCAGGGCTCGTCCTGGTGTGTTTATAGTGAGCCGTGTGTGTCAGGGCTCGTCCTGGTGTGTTTATAGTGAGCTGTGTGTGTCAGGGCTCGTCTTTGTGTGTTTATAGTGAGCTGTGTGTGTCAGGGCTCGTCCTGGTGTGTTTATAGTGAGCTGTGTGTGTCAGGGCTCGTCTTTGTGTGTTTATAGTGAGCTGTGTGTGTCAGGGCTCGTCCTGGTGTGTTTATAGTGAGCTGTGTGTGTCAGGGCCTGTCTTTGTGTGTTTATAGTGAGCTGTGTGTGTCAGGGCCTGTCTTTGTGTGTTTATAGTGAGCTGTGTGTGTCAGGGCCTGTCTTTGTGTGTTTATAGTGAGCTGTGTGTGTCAGGGCTCGTCCTGGTGTGTTTATAGTGAGCTGTGTGTGTCAGGGCTCGTCCTGGTGTGTTTATAGTGAGCTGTGTGTGTGTCAGGGCTCGTCTTTGTGTGTTTATAGTGAGCTGTGTGTGTCAGGGCCTGTCTTTGTGTGTTTATAGTGAGCTGTGTGTGTCAGGGCTCATCTTTGTGTGTTTATAGTGAGCCGTGTGTGTCAGGGCTCATCCTGGTGTGTTTATAGTGAGCTGTGTGTGTCAGGGCTCATCTTTGTGTGTTTATAGTGAGCTGTGTGTGTCAGGGCTCATCTTTGTGTGTTTATAGTGAGCTGTGTGTGTCAGGGCTCGTCTTTGTGTGTTTATAGTGAGCTGTGTGTGTCAGGGCTCATCTTTGTGTGTTTATAGTGAGCCGTGTGTGTCAGGGCTCGTCTTTGTGTGTTTATAGTGAGCTGTGTGTGTCAGGGCTCATCCTGGTGTGTTTATAGTGAGCTGTGTGTGTCAGGGCTCATCCTGGTGTGTTTATAGTGAGCTGTGTGTGTTAGGGCTCATCCTGGTGTGTTTATAGTGAGCTGTGTGTGTCAGGGCTCATTTTTGTGTGTTTATAGTGAGCTGTGTGTGTCAGGGCTCATCTTTGTGTGTTTATAGTGAGCCGTGTGTGTCAGGGCTCATCCTGGTGTGTTTATAGTGAGCTGTGTGTGTCAGGGCTCATCTTTGTGTGTTTATAGTGAGCTGTGTGTGTCAGGGCTCATCTTTGTGTGTTTATAGTGAGCTGTGTGTGTCAGGGCTCGTCTTTGTGTGTTTATAGTGAGCTGTGTGTGTCAGGGCTCATCTTTGTGTGTTTATAGTGAGCCGTGTGTGTCAGGGCTCGTCTTTGTGTGTTTATAGTGAGCTGTGTGTGTCAGGGCTCATCCTGGTGTGTTTATAGTGAGCTGTGTGTGTCAGGGCTCATCCTGGTGTGTTTATAGTGAGCTGTGTGTGTTAGGGCTCATCCTGGTGTGTTTATAGTGAGCTGTGTGTGTCAGGGCTCATCTTTGTGTGTTTATAGTGAGCCGTGTGTGTCAGGGCTCGTCCTGGTGTGTTTATAGTGAGCCGTGTGTGTCAGGGCTCGTCCTGGTGTGTTTATAGTGAGCTGTGTGTGTCAGGGCTCGTCTTTGTGTGTTTATAGTGAGCTGTGTGTGTCAGGGCTCGTCCTGGTGTGTTTATAGTGAGCTGTGTGTGTCAGGGCTCGTCCTGGTGTGTTTATAGTGAGCTGTGTGTGTCAGGGCTCATAAAGTAGCTCTTTCTCGTGCCTGTTTTTATGCTGCTGAGTTTTGGTGCTGACTTTGCTGCTCATGACGTTCAGGGCGCTGTAACACACAGCTCTTCTTTATTGATGTGTGATGGGTCTGGGTCCTGGGTGCTGGGTCTGGGTGCTGGGTGTGGGTGCTGGGTGCGGTGCTGTGTCCTGACGCTGTAATCACTCAGCTCTTCTTTATTGATGTGTGTTAGTTTAATCGTTCTGTATTGGGTTGGAGAGTCGTGGCAAGAGCAAAGCTGTGATGTAGGGCAAAAATCATCAATGGAACATCGTCTTTTGAAGATGTCGGGGGCAGAGAGTCTGCAGATAATTATTTCATATGCAGTCATCTAAAATAGAGCCGCCGCATCTCAGCATCTACAAAGGCACAGAGGTAATGTAAAATCTAATGACTCTTCTGTCTGTGTTATGACCAAAGTCAGAGGGAGGGGGCGCCGTGATGAGGACCTTAATGGAAATGAAACACCTGGGTTCAACCTTGAGAGCCCCCGTTTACACCGGCGGTCCCAGGTGCGTGCGGCCGAGCGCGGGGGCGGCGTACTGTATGTATGATGGGAGAGCACCCGAGGGGGAGCGCCGAACGAAGGTGACCTCACAGAAGAGGCCACCTGCCGCCGGCGCGGGCGGAACGAGGTGACAGGCACCCACCTGTCTGAAAACAGGCTCATTCCACACCCATCTGCCCGGCCCCTCCGGGAGCGCTGTCCCAAAGGGACCCGTGACCCCTGCTGTCGTGGAGCGGTCCTCTCGTCCCCCTCCCTCCGGAGCAGATCTGACCGCGGTCACCTGGGAGCAGAGGCCGAACGAGGCCAGTGCGCCGCATCGAGGCACTTTACTGTTTCTCCTCCTTCAGTGTTTGAAAGTGATCCGAGCCCCCAGGCCCGTGATAAGTCTCCGAGTTTGGCCAAGTCATCACAGGTGGCAGCAGGGAGGCCTGTGTTTGCTCCTCTCCTCTCCCCTCCTCTTCTCTTCTCTCCTCTTTTCTTCCACATTTCTCACAGAGTCTGGAGCAGAGATAATCACAGGCACAACAGATCTGTTTGGCGACTCAAACATGGCGGCTCACAGCACAGAGCGTCTCAGTGCAGTCGATGCCTCGGTTCATTGTTTTGTGGCAGAATTACACAGTCTGGCCTCCGATTCACCTGTGCGTGGCTCTCTGGCTCTTCGGCTCTTCTGTGGGGCTCCCCGAGCTGCGGCCCTGTGCTCTGTGCCTGCGGCTGTGTGCTTCTCCCTGGGCCTCAGAGCATTTCTGAGTGAGGACTCACATCTGACACACCTTCAGATGTTCTCAGGCCTTCAGGGTGGACAGGCCAACTGCAGCCTCCTCTACCGCGGAAACGATACTAACCCAGAGCAAAACAGCAGACCAAAGACCTGCAGCCTGCTCTGAAAAGCAAATTAGACCAGAAACTGCCAACAAAACTGTAGCAGAAAGACCACACATCTGTGCTCCGAGAAAGGAAATACTCAAGTTTATATAAAGATAACGTTAAATAAATGCCATTATATTATATCATATTATATTTTATATCATATTATATTGTATTATAATGTATCATATTATATTATATTATAGTTTTAACCCATGTTCTAATGATGTTCTCTCCTCAAAATCAGACCTGGAGTTGTGTTTTGTTTCATTCTCACATGTTTGAGTCACTTTATTATTAGTCTGTTACATCTCCAAAGCTCAAAACGCTCTGTTCCACCTTGTGATGTCATCAAGTGGTAGTTTTCAGCTCCTTTCACCTTTAATTCAGTCGAGATAAGAGACAACTCCAGGACTGAAATGATCCAAATGATTCTATAAATGAAGGTGTGTGGAGTTTAAAAACACAGTGGAGCACTTCCTGTATCACCACATGATGACATCACAAGGTGGAACAGAGTGTTTTCCAGCCTAAATCTGCAGGTTTGTGTGTTAAACATGTGATAATGAAACAAAACACAACCCCAGGTCTGTGTGTGAGGAAACATTAGTGTGAAATGGGCCTTTAATATAATTTGTGTGGATTTATTAATATTATGAAATCTTGCACGTTGTTGTAATTAAAGCGGGCTGGGCCTCAGAGTCCGGTGTCAGAGCCGTGTATCTCTCTGGAGTTATCGGCTGTCTGCTTGTTCTGCATGGCTGCCTGTTGATTTGCGGCGTATTGGTGTTGCCCTGGCTGCCTCCCCACAAAAAGACACAATGATATCTCTACCTATTCACGGCGGACATCAGCAGAGCAGCTGATTAACTGCTCCGCTGCTCCTCTGGGGGTGTGGGGCCTTTTATGGAACGAGTCGTCTCAATTAGAAAAAAGTTGAGACAGCGATGAGAATGTGTGAAATACAGACATGATGTGCCTCGCTCTAGAGTCAGTGGAAAAGAGGTTCATTTAAAGTCACGGCGTACGAAGCACAAACGACGACAGAAACGGACGAAACGCACGGAGCGGGAGCCAGATTCACCACAAAAGAGACGAAACGGCGGCGTCACAATCAGCCAATCGCAAAGTCACAACTGATTGAAGTAACCTCGTTTAATCTGCAAAAATAACCCGTCAAACCAGGACCGGGCGCTGATTGGGTCTCACTAAAATTCAATTGACTCTTCATCAGTTTTAGATCCACAGCCGAGATTAGAAAAACACAAACACAAATGTTTTTTACGGCTCAAACAACAGCCCAGGGCGAAACGAGGAGGTAATAGGGTCAGATTTAAACAGAGAACACGGAACCGAGGACGAGGAGGACGAGGAACACAGAGGGAGTGTATATGAAAGAGTGAGCTGCTCACTACTGCAAACACATACACACGCCTGGAGTGACACATACACACACCAGGAGTGACACTGCCTTATTGTTTAATGATCTGAATCAGGTTTTGTCTATAATCGTTATGATCTGTGTAAAATCAGAATTAGATGTGAAGTTAAAACAGTTCGTCTCTCTCTGACTTTTCTGGTGGAGCGTCCGTCACCTGCTCGTCTCCATGGAGATGCTATTGCTTTGATGAGAATGTTCCACAGTAGGGCATTGAGCACACTCGTCTTTCAGGTGCATTTCTTGCCAAAACATAACTTGAAAAAACATCATTCTTTTTACGTTTTTACCTCTGCCTGAATAAATCATCCCTTTAAATTCTACGGCATAAACGACCAGTGAAATGTTTGGACACGCCCCTCATTCATCGTTTGGACACGCCCCTCATTCAACGTTTGGACGCGCCCCTCATTCTATGACGTAAACATGTAGTAGAGTTATTTAGGTTTTTTTCTTTCCTTACATAATTTCATATTTCTTGCTTCATAAATGTGACGTCTTCTGTTTGTTTATAAAATGTGGAAAGTAGGAAAATTAAAAAAATTTAAAAAGAAACAATTTTGGCTCAGTGTGCGTTTGTGAGCATTTGTGTGCTTTGTGTGTGTCTGTGTGCATTTGTGAGCATTTGTGTGCATTTGTGTGTGCGTTTGTGAGTGTTTGTGCGTGTTTGTGTGTGTTTATGTGTGTGTTCACTCTCACTCCCCGCTCCTCTGTCCCTCTGGAGGAGACGCAGAGTGGGTGGAGGAGAGGAAAGGCTCGGTGGAGGAGAGGTGGAGCGGGTGAGTGAGGCTCGGGGCAGGTGAGTGGGCGGGGCTTGTGGAAGGTTCTACTGCCGGTCTTTTTAGTTCCTGCAGTAGATTTTGTTCACTCTTTGGCCAAAAGAGTGAGACGCCGAAGACGAGGAAAGCGGGCAGGGGCCTTGGTGCGCCTCCGGAGACGCGGCGCTCGCACGCCCCTACCTGGAATTTTCCTGTCTAACGTTCGCTCACTCAGCAACAAGACGGACGAACTGGCGCTGCTGATGAGGAGAAACAAAGACTTCTCTTCCTCTTGCGTCTTATGCTTCACGGAGACATGGCTCAATGAGCGTATCCCGGACTGTGCGCTTCAACTGGAGGGATTCCAGCTCCTCCGCGCGGACAGACAACGGGGACTCTCCGGGGGAAAGACGAAAGGTGGAGGTGTCTGTTTCTACATCAACAACGCCTGGTGTACGGATGTGACTGTGATCTCCCAACACTGCTCTCCCGCCGTGGAATATCTTTTCATTAACTGTAGGCCTTTCTACTCTCCACGTGAGTTCACTTCATTCATTCTGGCCGCTGTTTACATCCCTCCGTGCGCGGACACGCACGAGGCCCAGCGCGTGCTCGCGGAGCAGATTCTGGATGTGGAGCGAACCTTCCCGGACTCTTTACTGATCATCCTGGGGGATTTTAATAAGGGAAATCTGAGCCAGGAACTACCCAAATATAAACAGTTTATTAATTGCCCGACGAGAGAGCAGAAGACGCTGGATCACTGTTACACAACAGTCAGTGGAGCCTACAGAGCCGTGCCCCGCGCTGCTCTAGGATACTCTGATCACGTCATGGTTCACCTCATCCCTGCTTACAAACAACGGCTGAAACTCTCCAAACCTGCTGTGAGGACTTCTAAGAAGTGGACCAGTGAGGCTGTGGAGGAGCTTCGCACGTGTTTGGACACTACAGACTGGGATGTGTTCAAGGCTGCCACAGACAGTTTGGATGAGTACACAGATACTGTGACGTCATACATTCAGTTCTGTGAGGACAGCATCGTTCCATCATGCACCAGGGTGACTTTTAACAACGACAAACCCTGGTTCACACCCAGACTTAGACATTTGAGGAGGGAAAAGGAGATGGCTTTCAGGGCAGGAGATCGTGAAGGCTACAGGCGTTGCAAGTATGCGTTTAGCAAAGAGGTGGAAAAGGCTAAAGCGAAATACAATACACGTCTGGAGCAGCAATTCTCCACCAACGACTCTGCTTCTGTCTGGAGAGGGCTTAGGCAAATCACCAACTACAGGCCCAAAGCCCCTCCCGCCGTGGACAACAAACAACTAGCAGAAAAGTTAAACGGCTTTTATGCGAGGTTTGAAGTTTCACACCCCTCCCCCTCCTCCCTCACCATCATGGACATTACCTCCAAACCCACCTCGGACCCCCCCTCCTCCCCCACTGCCCTCACAGTTGTGGAGCAGGACGTGACTAAGCTTTTCAGGAAGCAGAATCCCCGTAAGGCCGCGGGCCCAGACGGTGTCTCTCCTTCCACCCTTAGACACTGTGCTGAGGAACTGGCTCCTGTCTTCACGGACATTTTTAACACCTCCCTGGAGTCATGTCATGTCCCAGCCTGCTTCAAGCTGTCCACCATTGTCCCCGTCCCCAAGAAGCCCAGGATCACTGGACTTAATGACTACAGACCTGTGGCGCTGACGTCTGTAGTCATGAAGTCATTTGAGCGCCTGGTCCTGCACCACCTCAAGTCCTTCACCTCCCCCCTCCTGGACCCTCTGCAGTTTGCCTACAGAGCCAATCGGTCTGTGGACGACGCCATTAACCTGGCCCTTCACTTCATCCTCCAGCATCTGGACTCCCCGGGAACCTACGCCAGGATCCTGTTTGTGGACTTCAGCTCTGCATTCAACACCATCCTCCCTGCTCTGCTCCAGGACAAGCTCGCTCAGCTCAACGTGCCTGACTCCACCTGCAGGTGGATCACTGACTTCCTGACAGACAGGAGACAGCGCGTGCGGCTGGGGAAGAATGTCTCGGACACTCGGACTATCAGCACAGGATCTCCACAGGGCTGTGTACTTTCTCCCCTGCTCTTCTCCCTGTACACCAACTGCTGCACCTCCAGCCACGACTCCGTCAAACTGGTTAAGTTTGCGGATGACACCACCCTCATCGGACTCATCTCGGACAGCGATGAGTCTGCCTACAGGAGGGAGGTGGACCGGCTGGTGTCCTGGTGCAGCAGCAACAACCTGGAGCTCAACGCCCAGAAGACAGTGGAGATGATCGTGGACTTCAGGAAAGTCACAGCCCCCCTGCCTCCCCTCACCCTGACGGACTCCCCCATCACCACTGTGGACTCTTTCCGCTTCCTGGGCACCTGCATCACCCAGGATCTCAAGTGGGAGCCGACCATCAGCTCCCTCATCAAGAAAGCTCAGCAGAGGATGTTCCACCTGCGGCAGCTGAGGAAACGCAAGCTGCCAGTCCAGATGATGGTGCAGTTTTACACGGCCATCATTGAGTCCATCCTCACCTCCTCCATCACTGTGTGGTTCGCTGGGGCCACTGCCAGGGACAGACAGAGACTGCAGCGCATTGTGCGCTCTGCTGAGAAGGTGATTGGCTGCAGCCTTCCATCTATACAGGACCTGTACGTCTCCAGGACTCGGGGGCGAGCAGGCCGTATAGCAGCTGACACCTCTCACCCTGGACATGGACTATTTGAGCCACTTCCCTCTGGCAGGAGGCTACGGTCCATTGGGACCAGAACCTCTCGCCATAAGAACAGTTTCTTCCCCTCTGCTGTTTGTCTCATGAACACTCTATAATATCTGCACTAAACTGGACACTTTATAACACCGGTCACTTTAATAAGCCACTTTGCACTGTTGTTCTGATGCTGCTATTGTACATATTTTTTCCCTTTAAGTATTTCATTTGATTTTTTTAAGCATATCTTTTTAACTTTGTGCATGCTCTTATTTGTATTTGTATTTATTCAGTGTGTTTATGTTGCACTTTTTCACCGTATCAAGTTCCTAGTTTGTGAACTGTGTTCACAGACTATGGCAATAAAAGTCTTCTGAGGTTGGTCTCATTACAGTGAGACCTTCTCTGTCCCTGTGGGCTCGTGTGACCTGCGCCGCACGTCCCGCCGCCTCACACGCCACTAATCATGTTTTTAATCACCAGGACACCTCCACCCCCCTCCACCCCCCTCCCTCGCAGCTCCGCCCCTCTCCTCATGCCCTACTGTGCGCCGTAGCCTTTGCCAAGGTCCAACTCATTTGATTCTAATTGGCCGCGGCCCGGGCCTCATTGTCCTCGCGTCTCTCTCCGTCTCGCTCCCTCGCTCTTGTCTCTTTGTCTTTCACTCTTTCGTTTTCCACATATCTGCTCCTCTGTTTCGCTTTCAAGCCGTTCACTGACATCACGACGGCGAGAGCGTTTCCAATTTCTGTTCTTCCTCTCCCGTTGACCTCACATTCCAGACAAACACTCGCCTCGTTGTTGTCGGCCCAAATCTCTTGATCCAAACGCGACGCCATGAGAGAGTCGTTCAATTAGGTAAAGCTGATGTCTGAAGTCTGGCCTTGTTTATGTGGAGGTCTGCTGTCACATGACATCAGATAAAAGCACGTTGGGCGGAGAACAAAGGCGGTGGAGATGCCCGCCGGCCAAAACGCACACAGAGCGAGAGAACTGGCAGTGCGGGGACGAGCTGTCTTCACGGGGAAGGAGACAAAGTGCCGTCTTAACACATACAGCGGCTTAAGTTTAATCACAACATCAAAGCTACTGCCATTATTAAACACATAAAACTGTGATTTTACTCATTACCAACATGAATTAATCACCAAATTCTATTCTAGGGCAAACTAAATATTCTTGTCCCATTTTAAACTTGCAGAAAAAGCTCAAGACCCATTTTTGATGAGCAGATGTTTCATTTGGAGGAAAAGCTCCCGTTAACATCCCAGGCCTGGTTAAAGGCTCAAACGTGTAAAAGCAACAATTAAATCTACGACCAGACGAAGCCAAAAGTCACAGAGTCAAAAGTCCAAACTATATTTATCCACAGAGTAAAAGTGCATAAAGTTTATTTAAGTCCGACTGTTTCCTCTTGTTCTTCTTCTGTTTATCCAGCTCAGTCCAACGCCGCACAGTTAGAAAAACATTTAATGATTTGCAATTAAGAAAATGAGCCAGTTGGTAGTAAAATTGGGTTGAGGCTTTTGCATTAATGTTGTATTAGAGCAACTAATGAGACCAAAGCCCAAATTACAAAAGTGTATAAATGTCTGGAGGTCGACCGCTTCAGTTCATTTGAGCTTTTACACCGAATCATTTTACACCAAATCATTTCATTTTGAATTCAGCAACAAACACGACAAAAAGCTCTTTACACACGAGCCGCGACACACGAGCCACGACACACGAGCCGCGACACACGAGGCAGACTCACGGCAGTTTACCTCTGAAAACACTCTGGCCCTTGTCTGACCTGAGTGCACAAATAAGGAAATGAGTTGAGTCCAGTCCAACTGGGAAGAACCGTCTCTCTAAGGCAGAGATTTATTCAGGAGGAACCTTCTCCCTCACTGGAAATGACACTCCTCTTCAGCCAGTGTGATGTATTCTGCAGCGTGTGTGTGTGTGTGTGTGTGTGTGTGAGTGTGTGTGTGTGAGTGTGCACTAGATCTGTGTTCACTTCACACGCAACAGGAAATTTGGAAAATGTGTCTCATATTTAGTCCAGTCGGGTCAGTGAGGCCTCTCCTTAAATCTTCATTAATTCCATTTCATGTTTTTCTCCCAATATCAGTGTGTGCACTCTGCTGTACACTCCTCCGTACACTCCTCCGTACACTCCTCCGTACACTCCTCCGTACACCCTCTGTACACTCCTCCGTACACTCCTCTGTACACTCTCCGTACACTCTTCCGTACACTCTTCCCTACACTCTCCATACACTCACACCCTGCACACTCTCCACTTCTCTCCTCCGGATCAACGGCTCCGATACATTTTCATTCCACCTGTGAAGCTTCAAATAGAGCCACAGAAGCAGAAACTAATTACTTTCTAATTTATTGACTAATGGCCACAGCCCTGGGAGACAGCTGCAATTGTTCTAACAGTCCTGCTGCTCCAACTGCACCGAGGTCCACTTTAGATTCATAACCAAAATAATTCATCATTACAGGCACATTAAACTGAACCATATAGACCATAACACCACTCATTTATATCATTTTGTTGTGACGGATGCCCTCCCTCTGCAGACGACGTCGGGACGCCGCGATTCTGCTTCTGCGGCGACTTGTTTGTGGCAGAGTGACTTTGTTCTTCAAAAAGGCTCCTCGCTTTGTGAATCTCTCTCCATTTGTTCTGGATTAAAAGTAGAAAGACCAGAGAGAGGAATGTTTGTTTTTTTGTGAAATAAATGAGCCACAAAACATGGACGACGCAGCTTAGACGCCTGCGACGAGAATCACACGAGCAACAAGTCACAGGGACTGGAGGCGCCGCAGACGCATTTAACACAGACTGTGTGTAAACGGACAGAGCTAACCTGCTAGCGACGAACAGGAAGTGATCACGGGCGCACTTCCTGCTCCAATTCATTTTCTGTGTAAAAACCATGTCCTCTCTCTGTCCCCCTGTGTCCCCCCCCTGTCCTCTCTCTGTCCTCTCTCTGTCTCTGCTGCTTCAGACTCATTTTGGTCTTAAATGTTCGTATTAACCCTCTACATGATCCTGGGGTTTTTATTTCACTATTGTGTCTGTAAATCAAGATCTGAACATTAATAACAGACAAATCAGGTCCTTCTTTCCCCGAGGTCGCTCCTGTTAGCGTTAGCAACAGGTTTGATTGACACTGTTGCTAAGAAGGGGCGTGACCTTCCACAGTCTCACTCCTGATTGGCTCTTTGGTTGCTATGATACTCATGGTCAGCTCCAGATTAACCCTTTCACCTGATGAGTTTCATTTGAGCTGAAGCTGAGGTGACGTCTCACTCAGTCACTTCTTTACTCAGTCTGTGGTTTTTACTTTGCTTTTCCTTTGCCACGTCTTTGTTTATCAGTTATTATTATTATTAACTTTTGTTTTTGTTATTATTATAGTATCTGACTATACTGTAGACCATCGTGTCGTGCGTCCTGATTGGCTGTTGGACTGTAGACCATCGTGTCGTGCGTCCTGATTGGCTGTTGGACTGTAGACCATTGTGTCGTGCGTCCTGATTGGCTGTTGGACTGTAGACCATTGTGTCGTGCGTCCTGATTGGCTGTTGGACTGTAGACCATTGTGTCGTGCGTCCTGATTGGCTGTTGGACTGTAGACCATTGTGTCGTGCGTCCTGATTGGCTGTTGGACTGTAGACCATTGTCCATCAGTCTCCTCCGTGCCGTGTCTCCTGTCCAGTACAGAATGTGTTCAGACAAATTTACATAAACGTTGGATCTCAGTGTGACTCTGAAGTGCTGTACGTTTGCGATTTGTTTTCTCCCCGACAAAACCCACAATGTCGATGAAACGTTCTGCACCGACAAAGACGCCGACGAAGGTTTGAACTTTGAGAGAGTTTAAACGAGAGAGAAATGTGAGAAAATGTTAACGCCTGTGTGAGAAAAGTGTATAAAGTGTGTGGTGAGGGGTTTGACAGACAAAAACAGAGAGAATAATGTAAAAAATAAAGATGATACTTCACAGATTTAATGTATTTTGAGTGTGAAAATGAACAATGAAATGTCTGTTTAAATGAGAGCGACAGATTTAAATAAACCTTCTTCCTCCTTGTGTCGTGTGCGTCGGTACATACGTGTTCATCAGACGCACATGTATGTACGTCCTGATGAACATCTTGGTGTAAATTGGTGTAAATTGTGCACATTCTAGTGTCTTCTGTACATTCTTTTGTTTATATTCCTGATGCACTTTAAGACACCGTTTGTATTGTGACATAAACGCCTCCCCCCGTGCACTGATGGCGTCGGCCGCGTCTTTAAAATGATCTATACAGAACACATCGCCATAACGTGCCGCGGCGCCATAACAGGTAACCAATGCAGCTTTATAATTTATTAATTTTGAGTAATCGCCTTTAGCCCATTAAGCGCCTTCCGGGACGTCAATGGCCCGATGAACAAGCCACAAATGGTCACCCAGTGGTTGGAACAGCATGATAACAACATTAGCCATGTGTCAAGGCTTTGCTAATCACTCCAGAGAAGCGTTTGTGCGGTGATGGTGTATTCTGAAGCAAGGCGTGAGATAGCACTTTCCACCGGTGTCATTAAGACTGAAAACCCATACGATGAAATTCATTATGTAAGCAGTGATTAGCATTGACCTTGTAATCTATGAGGTGAGCGGCGCTGAAACAAAGCCAGCGAAATGGGTTTATGCGGAGAGACGTTTATGGAAAGAAATTGTATAAGGGAGCGCTGTCGAAACCGCTCTGCCAATCTCCTCTTAAACCGCTCGGGAGTCAAAATTTAATTAACTCTTGGTAAATTATTGTAACGTATCGTGAATACACAAAAGAGAACGTCGTAGGACTCGGGTCAGACTCGCGCGAACTTCTCCCGTGTTTGTGTCGTTAGCTTAGCGGACCTAGCCTAGCGTGGCCCGCGGGACGGTCTGAGCGGGAGCCGCACCTCCGGCCTCAAAATGAAAAATAAGAAAAAGGCACTTGGCATTCAGGGCGAGTGGTAAACGGCACTTCAGTGACATTTGGACGTTTAGATAAAGTTTGTGTTGACTGATGCATATGGATGATGCTTCACTCAGAGTCTGCTCAGAGAATTACTCTCAGCGTTTAGAAACATTTCACTCCATTTGGGCGAAAATGTGAAAACCGGACTGTAAAAGCTCGTCGTCCAAGCAGCGAAACAAAATAATACTTTTACAGTGTTTCTGCTCATGTTTATTTGAAAAAAAAAGAAAAAGTCATTGTAAATCTGCAGTTTTCTCTTTGTGTCGTGATGTTTTCAAAAGACAAATGTGTCTTTTTAAATTAATTCTTTAAAAATGCATTTTTTTGTAAATATTTTGAGTTTGATGGACAGATTTTGGTCCAGTCTCGATGTTTTGTCCTTAAAACAGAAAAGTTTGGCAGCTTGAACAAACAGAAGGCCCCACACAGAGAGCGCCCCCTGTGGAGGACAATAAGGAACAGAGAGTGAAGCGTCAGAGCCACAACACGAGTCTGAACGAGCCAAACGCCTCGGCCAAGGCGTGACGTCAACCCGCACCGCACCCGGGCCTTTAATGGAGCACGGCCAGAGTGTGTGTGTGTGTGTGTGTGAGAGTGGGGGTGTGTGTGAGAGAGAGAGACAGAGGGTGTGTGTGTGTGTGAGAGAGAGAGTGAGTGAGAGAGAGAGTGTGTGTGTGTGAGAGAGAGAGTGTGTGAGAGAAAGAGGGTGTGTGTGTGTGAGAGAGAGAGAGAGAGAGAGAGACAGAGGGTGTGTGTGTGTGTGAGAGAGAGAGTGAGTGAGAGAGAGAGTGTGTGTGTGTGAGAGAGAGAGTGTGTGAGAGAAAGAGGGTGTGTGTGTGTGAGAGAGAGAGAGAGAGAGAGAGACAGAGGGTGTGTGTGTGTGTGAGAGAGAGAGTGAGTGAGAGAGAGAGTGTGTGTGTGTGAGAGAGAGAGTGTGTGAGAGAGAGAGGGTGTGTGTGTGAGAGAGAGAGAGAGAGAGAGAGAGAGAGAGAGAGGGTGTGTGTGGGGGTGTGAGAGAGAGTGTGTGTGCTCGTGATGTGTGTGTGCTTGTGTCAGTGTGTGTGCTTGTGTCAGTGTGTGTGCTTGTGTCAGTGTGTGTGCTTGTGTCAGTGTGTGTGCTTGTGGTGTGTGTGTGTGCTTGTGGTGTGTGTGTGCTTGTGATGTGTGTGTGTGCTTGTGGTGTGTGTGTGTGCTTGTGTCAGTGTGTGTGCTGGTGTAGTGTGTTCTCATGGTTTGTGCGTCGCAGATTTTTTCAAATACATTTACACAACTTAAACATAAACAAAATGACAAACGTGTGTGTGTTTGAGGGACAGATCCGTCTCGTCCTGGACGTGTCGACTGTGAGAGGAAAATCTCTCAATGAGACTTTTTGGCAAAGACGATGGAGAAAAATCAATTTCAGGGCCAAGTGCGGTGCCAAGGACACGGAGAAGGGCACGGCTCTGTTGATCTGTTCATATCAATTTGCTGCTTCTCGCAGACGGAGAACGCCAAGGCGCCGCGCTCCATCTTTAAGGAATATCGCCCCGATAACGGCGCCATAAAACACATCATTTTACAGTCAAACCGTCCCCGTCTCAAACGCTCCTGAGCGGAAGACATTTTCAAGCAACATAAAGTTTAACATAGAGCTACATCTGCTGCACCAGCGCCTCCACACGACACCACCTCATTTAATTAAGAAACATGTGTGTGTCGTACGACGATGCCCCGCCCCCACAGTCACAACCTGCACCACGACGAGGACGACACGAGTGTGAGGACGACACGAGTGTGAGGACGACACGAGTGTGAGGACGACACGAGTGTGAGGACGACACGAGTGTGAGGAGGACACGAGTGTGAGGAGGGCACGAGTGTGAGGGGACGACACGAGTGTGAGGACGACACGAGTGTGAGGAGGAAACGAGTGTGAGGACGACACGAGTGTGAGGGGACGACACGAGTGTGAGGAGGACACGAGTGTGAGGAGGGCACGAGTGTGAGGAGGACACGAGTGTGAGGGGACGACACGAGTGTGAGGGGACGACACGAGTGTGAGGGGACGACACGAGTGTGAGGAGGACACGAGTGTGAGGGGACGACACGAGTGTGAGGGGACGACACGAGTGTGAGGAGGACACGAGTGTGAGGGGACGACACGAGTGTGAGGACGACACGAGTGTGAGGAGGAAACGAGTGTGAGGACGACACGAGTGTGAGGGGACGACACGAGTGTGAGGAGGACACGAGTGTGAGGAGGGCACGAGTGTGAGGAGGACACGAGTGTGAGGACGACACGAGTGTGAGGACGACACGAGTGTGAGGACGACACGAGTGTGTGAGGACGACACAAGTGTGTGAGGACGACACAAGTGTGTGAGGATGACACAAGTGTGAGAACAGAAACAGCGTCGCACAAACAGATTTACATTAGACACACATCACAACAACAGCGACAAAGACCTACACAAAGTGGAGTTTATGTGTGTGTGTGTGTGTGTGTGTTGTGTGATGGAAACACACTGATGTGCAGACGAGGGAAAAAACATGTTTTAAATTTATTTCATTCTTTTTTCTTCACCATAAAAACATAAAGTGTGTTTGTGTGTTTGTGTGCGTCGTCTGTTCATCTTGAACTCAGTGTGATCAGCCTCGTGTGACTGTGGCTTGTGTGACCGTTGATTGTGTGACTGTAGAGTTGTGCGTTGGCGGTTGTGTGACTTGTTTGTGTGACTGTAGAGTTGTGCGTTGGCGGTTGTGTGACTGTTGTTTGTGTGACTGTAGAGTTGTGCGTTGGCGGTTGTGTGACTGTTGTTTGTGTGACTGTAGAGAGTTGTGCGTTGGCGGTTGTGTGACTGTAGAGCGTTGTGCGTTGGTGGTTGTGTGACTGTAGAGAGTTGTGCCTTGGCGGTTGTGTGACTGTAAAGAGTTGTGCGTTGGCGGTTGTGTGACTGTTGATTGTGTGACTGTAGAGCGTTGTGCGTTGGCGGTTGTGTGACTGTAGAGAGTTGTGCCTTGGCGGTTGTGTGACTGTAGAGAGTTGTGCGTTGGCGGTTGTGTGACTGTAGAGAGTTGTGCGTTGGTGGTTGTGTGACTGTAGAGAGTTGTGCGTTGGCGGTTGTGTGACTGTAGAGAGTTGTGCGTTGGCGGTTGTGTGACTGTTGTTTGTGTGACTGTAGAGAGTTGTGCGTTGGCGGTTGTGTGACTGTTGTTTGTGTGACTGTAGAGAGTTGTGCGTTGGCGGTTGTGTGACTGTAGAGAGTTGTGCGTTGGCGGTTGTGTGACTGTAGAGAGTTGTGCGTTGGCGGTTGTGTGACTGTAGAGAGTTGTGCGTTGGCGGTTGTGTGACTGTTGTTTGTGTGACTGTAAAGAGTTGTGCGTTGGCGGTTGTGTGACTGTAGAGAGTTGTGCGTTGGCGGTTGTGTGACTTGTTTGTGTGACTGTAGAGAGTTGTGCGTTGGCGGTTGTGTGACTGTTGTTTGTGTGACTGTAGAGTTGTGCGTTGGCGGTTGTGTGACTGTAGAGAGTTGTGCGTTGGTGGTTGTGTGACTGTAGAGAGTTGTGCGTTGGCGGTTGTGTGACTGTTGTTTGTGTGACTGTAGAGAGTTGTGCGTTGGCGGTTGTGTGACTGTTGTTTGTGTGACTGTAGAGAGTTGTGCGTTGGCGGTTGTGTGACTGTAGAGAGTTGTGCGTTGGCGGTTGTGTGACTCGTGACAATAATCTGAAGTGATTCAAGGACAAACAGAGAAAGTCCCTCAACACAAACGTTTTCTAAAGAGACAAACAAACACGACACGACCTCGACTCTGAATCAAAAGAATCGTTTAATAGAGACACAGATTCAGTCCTGATACCGATTCTGATACCACAGATTTAAGTATCTACTGATTCCCGACATCAACCGATACCAGAGACTCAAAACAACATTTATTTCCTTTAAACTAAAATAAAATCAGACAAACGTGTGACGTTCATCTCAAAGTTCAAACATCCTGAGACTGAGCGACTACGATCAGTGAATCTCATTATTCAACTGGAGATCGACTGAACCGATATTTGGACGCCGATACCTGATCCAACAGATTCAGTTCAGTATCGATGCAGATATTCGATACCAGAGTCTGATCGATGTGACGCTGTAGATTTACACAATTTATCTCTGAGGAATGCCCCGTGTGTGTGTGTGTGTGAGTGTGTGTGCAGTCATTTGTGTGTGTGTGTTGTGTGTAGTGTGTGGTCATGTGGAGTGTGCGGTGTGTTGTGTGTGTGTAGTGTGTCAGTGTGTGTGTGTTGTGTGGAGTGTGTGTGTGTAGTGTGTGTGTGGGGTCATGTGGAGTGTGTAGTGTGTTGTGTGTGTGTGTTTTGTGCGTTTGCTGCAGATGCTCTAAACCAGGGGCGTCAAACACATTTTCACCGAGGGCCACGTCATCAAAATGTGTCAAAGGGCCAAATGTAAAATAAATAAATACTTTTTCAACTTGTTAATTAACTGTTTCTGTGTTTATTACTTATTTAAGTTACAAATGTTGTATATGCATTTTCCTACATGTGTAACTGTGTATCTCCTGTTAAACTGAGATGTTAAGATCATCAAACCTTTAATTTACCTGTCAAGGGCCACATAAAATGATGTGGAGGGCCACATTTGGCCCGCGGGCCTTGAGTTTGACATGCTCTAAACACTCGTCTGTATAAAACTATAATCAGTGTAAACACTCGTCTGTGGAGTGAGTGTGGTTGTGTGTATTATGTGTGTGCGTGTGTGTGTGTGTGTGTGCGTGTAGTTTGTGTATAAACTATAATCAGTGTAAACACTCGTCTGTGGAGCGTGAATGGCGTGAACGGCGTCTTATGGCGTTGAGAGGTTTCTAAACGTTTGTGAGGACTCGTCTCGCTGTGCGTCACGTCCATCCTCCACTCGTGTCTTTGTGGAGCGATCAGTGAAGAGCGCCCCCTACGGCGCGGCACTCGACTCCCGCGCCCCCGCGGCTCTCTGACAGATCGGAGCCGCGAGGAGCATATGGCCGGCGTAGCGGCGGCTCCTCGTCCTCGGCGCCGCCGTACGGGGCTCGGGGATAATGAGCTGGAGACGGATGAAGTTTAACACAGGAGACATTAGTCACCACCGTCCTCCTCATCCGCCACGAGGACAAAAAAAGAACTCACCTGGTGCAAAAGTCCCGCCTCCAGATTTGTGACTATAATAAAACGCGGCGGTTTAGGGACAGGATTTAGGAAAAGTCCACGTCTCCACTGTCGCCTCGTGTGAAAGATGCAACTTCTCATGGAGGGAGATATTTTAGGTTTAACGGCGACGATCTGCCTCTTTTCTGACTCAACACGAGGTGAGTCGCAGCCGCTCGCACAAACCGCACGATGACACGTGTGAGTGATGAGCGCCACGCCGCCGTTCGTCTTGTCACCTGTCACTGCTGTTATTGTCCAAAACCTGAAGACACGACGTGATTTTAGATCCATCTGGAGTTTAAACACGGCCTCCCCGCCGCACGCCGCCCCTCGCCGCGTCCACGGGCGCGATCCTGCCAGTCTAGACGCCACAGAACACGACAACGGGGCCACACGGCGACCTCTGACCCCTCACGACGAGACGGTGATGTGTGTGTGAGACGGAAGAAGAACGACAGAACAAGAGAACGATGGAACAAAAGAATGTCCTGGTTTAGTCCTGGTTTAGACCTGGTTTAGTCCTGGTTTAGTCCTGTTTAGTCCCGGTTCAGTCCCGGTTTAGTCCCGGTTTAGTCCTGGTTTAGTCCTGGTTTTTATTCAGTTTTGTCTCTTTTAATGTTCATTTTATTCCGATTCTTTGTTTTCATTTTTTGTCTTGTGATTTTAAAGTCTTTCTTATTCTGAAGTATTTTTTACTGCTGTATATTTGAAATACTTTGTTGTACAAATAAACTCTGGTCGTTCAGGATCTTTCAATCTAGAGTCACATGGAAAAACAAAACGAACAATTAAAAGCCACGACTGAACACGACAAAAAGTGAAACAACGAGTCAGGACGCACAACCACTGCTTTGGAGCGCACACACAACACACACAACACACACAACACACACAACACAGAATGACAACTACAACACACACACATACAACACACACACATACAACACACACACATACAACACACGCACATACAGAGCGACTGGACACTCGCTCTGGAGATGGAGATAAAAACACACACACAAATGTACATCCAAAACACTGCAGTTGTAGGCAAAGACATACACTATCACACATACACTATCACACGTGTGATAGCACACGTGTGATAGCATAGCACATGTGTGGTGCATATATGTGCTAGCATACTTCTGTTAGCATGTACATCAGCACATACGTGTGCTTGCACATACATGCTGCATATCCCGCCTGTGAGCAGCTGTGTGTCGGACATACACTGCGTCGCCGGCGTGCGAGCGGCGTACTCGTGGCGTACTGGCGGCGTGCGAGCGCTGCACACGCTGCACACGCTCACACCCATGACTGATCTCTATTAAATTACATGGATTAAATCACAGATCCTTAATTAGGCTCCAATAAAAGCTCCATGTGGCTTTTGAAACCTCAGAGCGTGGCCTGATTGGATAAAAATGTGAAAACATACTAAATGAAATTGGTTCACCGCTGAGTGTGCTCCCCATGACTCTTGAGTGGAGCAGAAGAACAGGAGGAGGAGGAGGAGGAGGAGGAGCAGAGGGCACTCTCCGGGTGAGTCACACCTCTTTGCCTCTTTGCCTCTTTGCCTCAGAAAAGCTCTTAAATTCATGTGTGACCTGAGGGAGGCCTCAGGGCGGCTGTAGATGCCATGATACAGAATGTGTCTGAAACACTGAGCTTATAGTAACACAAGAGCGCCCCCGCCCCTGCAGACGGGACACTGCACATGAATCTCACACTCTGAGGCCCCCGGGGGCCTCCTGCAGGTGCCACAGTCAGGACTAAACCTGAACATGTGCCACAGTGTCTGGTTAAACACAGACTGAGACTGGAGGGTTTAACTCTGCCTCTCCTGTTTTAATGGTCATTTTATGATTATTTATGATTATTTATGTTGGTTTGTTGTGTTATTTTAATGTGTTATTGTGTAAAGTTGTGTGTATCACTGTGCTGAGGACATGGCCCTTGTTCTTTCCAAACACTGGGGCCCTGGTCCTGCCCCACACTGTGTCCCTCAGTTTGACCAAAGACTTAAAGAGTTTTAAACTCATCACAATCTGCTGCGTCCACAGGGACTCTGTGTTAGCCATTAGCCTGTTAGCCTGTTAGCCATTAGCCTGTTAGCCATTAGCCTGTTAGCCATTAGCCTGTTAGCTGTTAGCAAAATGTGACCATTTAGAGCTAAATGTGACGATGTTCCACATCTGGAGACAATTAAAACTCTGGGTAAAGTGTTTGTTTATCTCAGTTTGTTTAATTGCTCACGATTCTATTTTCAGCAACAGCAAAGATTTTGCTCACGAGGAAGAAGAAGAAGATGAAGACGAAGAAGAAGAAGACGAAGAAGAAGAAGAAGAAGACCCCACACACTGTCAGAAGACCCCACTTCAGCACATGACACATGACACATTCACACATTCACACATTTTGGGCTCAGTATTTATTGTGGGACTTTTTCTTTGCTCTAATCGAGACATTTTGTGTTATTTTTCCTGTTCTTTGACTCGAGCTGTGGAGAGTTTAATTAATAACTTTTATGACTCATCACAGACACAAAATAAAGACCAAAGTGTTTGTGATGTTTATTTATATTGTTTGTGTTTTTAATTGTATCACACTTTCAGTTTGGGGGATATTTCTACTTTAAGGTTTTTGTGTCAGTGGATTAAATTAGTTTAATATTTATCGTTTATCGTGGAGATTTTCTTCATAAATAAACTGTATCAGGATTAATAATGTGACGTTTAGATGGATCTGAGCTCTGCACATGAGTTTGAGCTGAAGATGAACACAAAACACAAAACACAAAACACAAAACACAAAACACAAAAGACAAAACACAAAAGACAAAAGACAAAAGACAAAACACAAAAGACAAAACACAAAAGACAAAACACAAAACACAAAAGACAAAACACAAAAGACAAAAGACAAAAGACAAAACACAAAAGACAAAACACAAAAGACAAAACACAAAACGCAACAGAGTTTTTGAAGGAAACAAAAATAAATAAAACTGTTAAGATAAAACTAAAGCAACAAAATCAACGTCTGACAAAGAGAATTATGTTCAGACTAGAACGTTCTCTTTCACTGTCTCTTTCACACATATGAGTGTGAGAGAGTGTGAGTGTGAGAGAGTGAGAGTGTGTGAGCGAGTGTGAGAGGGTGAGAGAGTGTGAGAGAGTGTGAGAGAGAGTGAGAGAGTGTGAGAGTGTGTGAGAGTGTGTGAGAGTGTGTGAGAGTGTGTGAGAGTGTGTGAGAGTGTGTGAGAGTGTGTTGATTGCACCAGGACCAGTCTCACTGGTGGAGCTCCATTATTCCGCTGGAGACTTGATTAGACAGAGGAGGTAATTTACACACCACTTTATTGCCAATTGAATGGGCACATCACCTGTAAATAATTGAAACCCTCCATGTCGCTCCCGACATAATCATACCGCCATCATGTTAATGCGCCGCTCGCTCTGTGCTTTGGGTCACACGTGAAGTCGCTCTAAATCATCCTGACCTGTCCACATAACTCTCACCCTCCCTCCAGCAAACACCCCAAATAAAAATGAAAGATTTCAGTCAAATCATAAAATATTGAGAGTACAGTAAACAAATAGCTGGCTCCTCTGCTGGTGGGGAGGTGCAGGTGCAGCGGGAGCACATTTTTAACGGGCTTGTTAATTATCTTTGCTCTCGGTGCAGATACTGCAGATCCATCATCTTCTTATTTATTTATCTCACACAGAGTTCTATCAGTCAGAGATACCAGCGCAGATTAAGATGGCCGCCGCCGTCCACGCGATTACAGAGAGTGAGACGGGCCGAGGCGCTTCAGACCGGCTTTTAATGGAGTGGACCTGTCCCGTGACTGTCCACAAATGTCCACAAATGTCCACAAATGTCCACAAATGTCCACAAATGTCCAAATAATGTCCTCAAAATAACAGATATGTGGGACTTTTCTCATGGTGCTGAATATTAATCACCTTCTCTTTCCACACACATACGCACACACACCCCCACACACCCCCACACACACGCACACACATGCACACACACACGCACACACACCCCCACACGCACACACATGCACACACACGCACAGACTTTAATAATTTAACCATTGACTTACATTCAATTGATTTGTTCACTGATGCAAAATTATGACTGGACTATCTACCAAACTGTGCCCACTCCGTCCTCGTTCATGTTTAATGAAACACTTTCGGGGGGAGGTGGAGACGGGGGGGAGGTGGAGACGGGGGGGGGGGGGTCTCGGGCTGAGGGAGAAAACGGCTGAAATAAAGATTAAAGTATCAAATCAGCAGGAACAGCGTCCACCAGACTCTGGACGCACAACTCAGAGAAAAACATGTACAGAGAAACATGTACAGAGAAACATGTACAGAGAAACATGTACAGAGAAACATGTACAGAGAAACATGTACAGAGAAACATGTACAGAGAAACATGTACAGAGAAACATGTACAGAGAAACATGTACAGAGAAACATGTACAGAGAAACATGTACAGAGAAACATGTACAGAGAAACATGTACAGAGAAACATGTACAGAGCTGCAGAGAGTTTATAAACCAGAGTTTGTGCGATTATTATGACTGGAAATGAAACAAGACGTGTGTGTGTCTGTGTGCACATATGAGGGGGTGTGTGTGCATAAAGCAGTGTGTCCGTGTGTACAGGTGTGTGTATGTGTGTGTGTCTGTGTGTACATATGTGTGTATGTGTGTGTGTACATATGAGTGGGGGTGTGTGTGTGAGTGTGTCTGTGTGTACATTGGAGTGTACGTGTGTGTGCATAAAGCAGTGTGTCCGTGTGTACATATTTGTGTCCGTGTGTATTATGTGTGTGTACGTGTGTGTGCATAAAGCAGTGTGTTGTGTGTATATGTGTATGTATGTGTGTGTGCATAAAGCAGTGTGTCGTGTGTATACGTGTGTGTGTGTGCATAAAGCAGTGTGTCGTGTGTATACGTGTGTGTGTGTGTGTGTGTGTGTGCATAAAGCAGTGTGTCGTGTGTATACGTGTGTGTGTGTGCATAAAGCAGTGTGTCGTGTGTATACGTGTGTGTGTGTGTGTGTGTGTGCATAAAGCAGTGTGTCGTGTGTGTTATGTCACAGATCTCCTCCTCAGCTCTTTAGTCGGTGCTGATGAGTCAGACCCGTGTCACCATGTGCTCCTTTCACTCCTCACACTGATGCTGTTAATGGGCCTTCAGAGCGGCTCAGCTGGGACGCACAAACGGGACGGAACACACACCACACACACACCAGAGTGTGACCTGAGCCAGTGTGTGTTATACACCAGTGTGTGTTCTGAGATGTGTGTGTTGTGTGCGTTCTGTTGTGTGTGTGTGTTCTGAGGTGTGTGTGTTCTGTGGTGTGTGTGTGTGTGTGTTGTGTGTGTGTTCTCTTTGGCACATGTCCAGGACCTATTTTCTCTTGACATGTGGTGGAGGGTGACACGGTCGTGCGCTCCGTCCTTGTGCTCCACCTGTTCCTTCTCCACTTCCTGTTCCTCCACCCTCCGCTGAGCCCCGCCCCCTCTGGGACAAACGACCAATTAAAACACAGACACGAGGGACGACCGCAGAAGGAACTTGATTTATTTTAAACGTCCAGCGCCTCCTCAGGCCACGACGTCCAGACCATCTGCCCCAAGACACACCCCCACAGGACACCAGGCGTCACTCTGTCCCCACGGGACACACATATGGACACTGTGGACATGAGCGAGTGGAGGAGAGGAGGAGGAGAGGAGAGGAGGAGAGAGAGAGAGGAGAGAGAGAGAGGAGAGAGAGGAGAGAGAGAGGAGGAGAGAGAGGAGAGGAGAGAGGAGGAGAGGAGGAGAGAGGAGGAGAGAGAGGAGAGAGAGAGGAGGAGAGAGAGGAGAGGAGGAGGAGAGAGGAGAGAGAGGAGAGAGAGAGGAGGAGAGAGGAGGAGAGAGAGAGAGGAGAGAGAGAGAGAAGAGGAGGAGAGAGAGAGGAGAGAGAGAGGAGAGAGAGAGGAGAGAGAGAGAGGAGGAGAGAGGAGGAGAGAGAGAGGAGAGAGAGAGGAGAGGAGGAGGAGAGAGGAGAGGAGAGAGAGAGGAGAGAGAGAGAGAGAGGAGAGAGAGAGAGAGAGGAGAGGAGAGGAGGAGGAGAGGAGGAGAGGAGGAGAGAGAGAGAGGAGAGGAGGAGAGAGAGAGAGGAGAGAGAGAGAGGAGAGAGAGGAGAGAGAGAGGAGGAGAGAGAGGAGAGGAGAGAGGGAGGAGAGAGGAGAGGAGAGAGAGAGGAGGTGAGAGGAGAGGAGGAGAGGAGAGAGGGAGGAGAGAGGAGGAGAGAGAGAGAGGAGAGAGAGAGAGAAGAGGAGGAGAGAGAGAGGAGAGAGAGAGAGGAGAGAGAGAGGAGAGAGAGAGGAGAGAGAGAGGAGAGAGAGAGAGGAGGAGAGAGAGAGGAGAGAGAGAGGAGAGGAGGAGGAGAGAGGAGAGGAGAGAGAGAGGAGAGAGAGAGAGAGAGAGGAGAGGAGAGGAGGAGGAGAGAGGAGAGGAGAGAGAGAGGAGAGAGAGAGGAGAGAGAGAGGAGAGGAGAGGGGAAAGGAGAGTGTCAGAGAGTGACAGAGGGGAGGGGGCTGCAGATGAGTGTGGCCTGGGTCTGGTTGCACTGGGCTCTGGGTGACAGTACACTGGGTCTGGGGCTGGGTCTGTAGGGGGGCTCTGTCTTGTCCGGGGGTCTCTGTTCGGGGGGCTCTGTAGGGGCCTCTGGGGGGTCTCTGGGGGGTCTCTGGGGGGTCTCTGGGGGGGCTCTGGGGGGGCTCTGGGGGGGCTCTGGGGGACAGTCTGGGCTGCTCACCAGAGCAGAAGCACTAATTGAATCGTGTGTTTATGACGCTCCTGCAGAGGCAGCACTTCTGCACATCTCGGCCTCTTGGCTGACACTTTCTCCTTGAACACCTGCTTGACATCAACTTCCTCCTCTATTTATTTATCCTCTGTCTCCTGTGGCTGCTCCGCCTCCTCCCACCTCCGCCGAGCCACACGCTCTGCGCCTGAACCGTTCCATACACATAATGTACTATTTTACTTTTCCAAAAGTCAAATCGTGTCAATTGCCATAAGCAGAGTTTGGTAAATGTGCAGTTCTCTGTTTGCACAGCAGCTCCTGGTGAGAAGAAAGAGATTATAATGTCCATAAAGTGGATGATGTGCTCTGTTCTGTTGAAGAGTCTCCGTCGGGCAAACTGGCTCTGGTAATATACAGCAGCTGGGATGAGGAGTAACATAGATCTAGTCCCCCGTCTATTTCCTCTCGCCTCGGGCCCGCGCTGCCTCCCTGGGCTCGGGCATTACTTTAGAGGACAGACAAACAAGAGGCATTATTAAGTTGGCCAGGAGTCTGAGGCGCGGCGCTCGGCCCGGCGCTGGCGGAAATCTATTGACCGTTTGCATTGTGCCTCCTATGCCCCAAAACCACAGGACGTTCACAGTGTGGTTTGGATGTATGGCTCCGCTCTTCTGCCCCTCTGTCAGCTCTATCTCTCTTTTCTATCTCTCTCTCTTTTGTCTGTTTGTGTAGATGGTCTCCATTTCTGCCCATCATCCATCACCATTTCTCCCATCTCCATCTCATCCGTTCACGACTCTTATCGACATGTGTTCATTTTCTAAACTGCTCTCACTCCATCACATTCACTCCTCCTTCAATGATCATTTCTCACTGTTTCTTTCATTCACTCTTTACCTTCACCTCAGTCCCGTCCTCTCTCTCTCTTTCCCCGGTGGCCCTTATTTTATCCCGTCTGCGCGGCCCCAAGTGGCCCCAGCTGTCCTTGTCAGGCTCAGTCCCGGCTACAGCTAACTGGCCCTCGAGGGCCGACCCCACGGAGCGTCACAAACTTCACTCATCACGACTCAAAACAAAACAAGTCGACAAAGTCAAACAGAGGAGAGACTTTCACTGTGGGAACACATTCAAATATGTCCCACAATGCACCTGTATGTCCCACAATGCACCTGTACATATGTCCCACAATGCACCTGTGTATGTCCCACAATGCACCTGTGTGTCCCACAATGCACCTGTGTATGTCCCACAATGCACCTGTGTGTGTCCCACAATGCACCTGTCTATTCTCCATAATAACGGCCCTAACCCTCTGCCTGTGTTTTTCATTCACCTCTGACCTCTGACCTCTGACCCACAGCATTTGGACCAAACACAGACGACGTCTGAGTCAAGTCCGACCTGTTGTGACCAGTTAAAGTTTTATTGAGAACGACGGACTCGTAAAGACCAGAACAGCACTGTTTATGAACACACACACACACTCACCCCCCCCCCCCCCCCCACACACACACACACCCCCACACACACACACACACACTGTGGTTACACACAGCGGTCAGTTGCGGTCAGCACGCAGAGGTTTGTACGGGGAGACACTCGAGGACAAACAGAGCAGTACAAACACACACACACACAGTGGTCTCACACACACACACACACACAGCGGTCAGTTGCGGTCAGCACACAGAGGTTTGTACAGAGCAGTACACACACACATCATTAGTAAATGTGCGTGGCCCATGAGCTGTGGGCCGTGTTGTGGCCCGGCCTCTGGGGCGGCCCACGGGCTGCTGTAGGTTTTAATAAAAGCATTGTCTTTGGAAGTTGTCTGAAGGGACCGGCTTTCATTTTGGAGCCGCCGCCGCCGCCGCTCCGGCGGTGGGAGGAGAGGGCTATTGCGCTGGGACGTGGGGGCGGCCGGTTCAGTGTCATTGTGGGGCCCCCGAGGACCGGTGCTTATTGTTTGATAGTTTCAATATACAAGGCCCGTTTGTGCGTCTGTGTGTGCGTCTGTGTGTGCGTTTGTGGTCAGAGGCTCGCCGCAGTGTGTAAAACGCTGTAAGAACAGAGAATTACACCGAAAAAGGCGTCATTACTGGGACGTCGTCGGCGTGTCGAGCCGCGCTGTTAACCTGTCCTACAGAGCGCGCGCTGATGTGTGACCCCTGCTCTTAAGTGCTGTTTGAAAGATGCTCAGGATAACAAGCGTCTGTACGACACACTGGTGCCCATTAGCTCTTTAGATCGTCCAATCGCCGTGACAACGTCGAGCCAACAGTTTCTCCATCTGTCAGCGCTCAGACCCCGGGAGACGCACCTGGAGGAGACATTTGTGTCACTTATGATGGATACAAAATGTTTTCTCACGACAGGAGCACAACGCGGCGCCCATGATGAGATCACATAACGGTAATCGTCTGAAGTTTTCGGCCCCGCGTCCGAGGCGCGTCCCGCGAGCCCGGTTCAAACGGAGACGCATCTTTAAAAGGTGAGAGGGAAGAATGAGTGTGGCTATCTAAAGGATGTAGGCAGGGAAATTCCTAATTGTTCCTCTAAGTGTGTTCCCGCTGCGGAGTAAGGCGCGGGGTAACGGCCGCCTTAAATCACGGACGGCCGCGGCCTTCATTAGAGCCATAATGCCGGGCTCTCCTTTAATGGAAGTGGAAGCCGGTGAGGCTGTGGGTGTAAATTAAAGTGTAAAGCCCTGGTAGGGAAAGATTTCCCGGCTCTGACAGGTGCGCGCTGAATTAGCTGTAGTGCTGTTCAGGCAGTCAGGGGGAGAACACTGCTATTGATTTTAAGCGCTGTTGCACTTCTATCTGAAAGGGAATGTGTATTACCAGAGCTCGGCACATCAATCACTCCGGGCGCTCTCCTCACACTTCAGATTTCACAAAGATAAACAAACAAAGGCGGGACACGTGGCGCTGATGTGCGTTCACTACACTGGTGCACGTGTAATGGCCTCACTTCATCTCATCTTCTCGCCGTCGACGGCGTTTCTATTCGGGGCATGTCCCGCGCCGTGTCACCTTGGTCAAACAGCTGGCGTCAGCTTCTCGAGCTTTAGCTCCTCCCGTGTTTACGACCCGCGTGTGTCAGAGGAGCTTCGTGTACGAGGCGGCGCCGTGCGGCGGTGCGCCGCTTATCTCTGCCTCCTCTCCTGCCCCGCTGACCCTGTCCACGGCGCTGGCAGCGAGAGAATTAGCCTATTTAGCCTTTTCCCCACCGGGGTCAGACCACACAGACAGAGCGCAGACAGACAGACAGAGCGCAGACAGACAGACAGAGCGCAGACAGACAGAGCGCAGACACACAGACAGAGCGCAGACAGACAGACAGAGCGCAGACAGACAGACAGAGCGCAGACAGACAGACAGAGCGCAGACAGACAAAGCGCACACAGAGTGCAGACAGAGATAGCGCAGGCAGATGCAGACAGACAGAGCGCAGACAGACAGACAGAGCGCAGACAGACACAGACAGAGCGCAGGCAGAGAGAACGCAGACGGACAGAGACAGACAGAGGCAGAGCACATCCATGTGGAGCAGACACACTCACACCTCCAGATGGGCCGTGACAAATGATGAGGCTGCACTTAACCACAGGTGTCCCCAGTTTGACCTTTCACCCCTGACCTTCAGTAAAAAGCCTTTCAAACGAGAGCGAGCCGTCAATCAGCTCCCATCAATCACAGCTCTACTCTGTGCCACCGCACCTCCACCCACCTCAGCATCCACCACCGCACCCCAACCACCCCCTGCCCCTGTAGTGTGTCCTCTGTAGTGTGTCCTCTGTAGTGTGTCCTCTGTAGTGTGTCCTCTGTAGTGTGTCCTCTGTAGTCTGTCCTCTGTAGTCTGAGCACTCTGTCCTCTGTAGTCTGTCCTCTGTAGTCTGAGCACTCTGTCCTCTGTAGTGTGTCCTCTGTAGTCTGTCCTCTGTAGTCTGAGCACTCTGTCCTCTGTAGTCTGTCCTCTGTAGTCTGTCCTCTGTAGTCTGAGCACTCTGTCCTCTGTAGTCTGAGCACTCTGTCCTCTGTAGTCTGTCCTCTGTAGTCTGTCCTCTGTAGTCTGAGCACTCTGTCCTCTGTAGTGTGTCCTCTGTAGTCTGTCCTCTGTAGTCTGAGCACTCTGTCCTCTGTAGTCTGTCCTCTGTAGTCTGTCCTCTGTAGTCTGAGCACTCTGTCCTCTGTAGTCTGAGCACTCTGTCCTCTGTAGTCTGTCCTCTGTAGTCTGTCCTCTGTAGTCTGTCCTCTGTAGTCTGTCCTCTGTAGTCTGAGCACTCTGTCCTCTGTAGTCTGTCCTCTGTAGTCTGTCCTCTGTAGTCTGTCCTCTGTAGTCTGTCCTCTGTAGTCTGTCCTCTGTAGTCTGTCCTCTGTAGTCTGAGCACTCTGTCCTCTGTAGTCTGAGCACTCTGTCCTCTGTAGTCTGAGCACTCTGTCCTCTGTAGTCTGTCCTCTGTAGTGTATCCTCTGTAGTCTGTCCTATGTAGTCTGTCCTCTGTAGTCTGTCCTCTGTAGTCTGTCCTCTGTAGTCTGTCCTCTGTAGTCTGTCCTCTGTAGTCTGTCCTCTGTAGTCTGAGCACTCTGTCCTCTGTAGTCTGTCCTCTGTAGTCTGTCCTCTGTAGTCTGAGCACTCTGTCCTCTGTAGTCTGAGCACTCTGTCCTCTGTAGTCTGTCCTCTGTAGTCTGTCCTCTGTAGTCTGTCCTCTGTAGTCTGTCCTCTGTAGTCTGTCCTCTGTAGTCTGAGCACTCTGTCCTCTGTAGTCTGTCCTCTGTAGTCTGTCCTCTGTAGTCTGTCCTCTGTAGTCTGTCCTCTGTAGTCTGTCCTCTGTAGTCTGTCCTCTGTAGTCTGTCCTCTGTAGTCTGTCCTCTGTAGTCTGAGCACTCTGTCCTCTGTAGTCTGAGCACTCTGTCCTCTGTAGTCTGAGCACTCTGTCCTCTGTAGTCTGTCCTCTGTAGTGTATCCTCTGTAGTCTGTCCTATGTAGTCTGTCCTCTGTAGTCTGTCCTCTGTAGTCTGTCCTCTGTAGTCTGTCCTCTGTAGTCTGTCCTCTGTAGTCTGAGCACTCTGTCCTCTGTAGTCTGAGCACTCTGTCCTCTGTAGTCTGAGCACTCTGTCCTCTGTAGTCTGAGCACTCTGTCCTCTGTAGTCTGAGCACTCTGTCCTCTGTAGTCTGTCCTCTGTAGTCTGTCCTCTGTAGTCTGTCCTCTGTAGTCTGAGCACTCTGTCCTCTGTAGTCTGTCCTCTGTAGTCTGTCCTCTGTAGTCTGTCCTCTGTAGTCTGAGCACTCTGTCCTCTGTAGTGTGTCCTCTGTAGTCTGTCCTCTGTAGTGTGTCCTCTGTAGTCTGTCCTCTGTAGTCTGTCTTCTGTCCTCTGTAGTCTGTCCTCTGTAGTCTGTCCTCTGTAGTCTGTCCTCTGTAGTGTGTCCTCTGTAGTGTGTCCTCTGTAGTGTGTCCTCTGTAGTGTGTCCTCTGTAGTGTGTCCTCTGTAGTGTGTCCTCTGTAGTGTGTCCTCTGTAGTCTGAGCAGTCTGTCCTCTGTAGTCTGTCCTCTGTAGTCTGTCCTCTGTAGTCTGTCCTCTGTAGTCTGTCCTCTGTAGTCTGTCCTCTGTAGTCTGTCCTCTGTAGTCTGTCCTCTGTAGTCTGTCCTCTGTAGTGTGTCCTCTGTAGTGTGTCCTCTGTAGTCTGTCCTCTGTAGTCTGTCCTCTGTAGTCTGTCCTCTGTAGTCTGTCCTCTGTAGTCTGTCCTCTGTAGTCTGTCCTCTGTAGTCTGTCCTCTGTAGTGTGTCCTCTGTAGTGTGTCCTCTGTAGTCTGTCCTCTGTAGTCTGTCCTCTGTAGTCTGTCCTCTGTAGTCTGTCCTCTGTAGTGTGGACAAACTCACTGTGGTCAACGTTCAGGACGAGGCCAAAACATTAATAAAAATCAAATCAAAAGTTTGTGCTGAGGTAATGATCAAATCCAAAGGCTGAAATGATTTGTGTAAAAGAATGTGAGAAATAAAATATACTTAAAAAAAAAAAACAGCTCGGCTTTGAAATCTGAGACTCGTGTTAGTTTTGAAGGTCATTTTGTTCAATCTTCTCTGATGTTGACGCTCACGAATCGGTTTAAAATGTGAATCCAGATTTCAAAACAAATTTCAAATCTATTCACGTTTAAGAGTTTTGTTTTTCCTCTTTTTCCAGAATCACACGTCGCTCCAGAGTGACACTCGTGTGGGGGGCACTACAGCCGAGTCTAATGGAAAATATACAGCACATATGTGAGTAAAATGACCTGACAGGAGTGACGGGAGAAACAGGAGCGACGGGAGCGACGGGAGCGACAGGAGCTGGTTTATGTACAAACAGGTGAGTCTCTTTTGGTCTTTACATCACAGATTCTAATTGGCAGAGTCTTTATACAAAAGTATTATCAGTGTCCCTCAGAGGCAACGGTGAAGAGGAGGAGGAGGAGAGGGGTGAGAGGAGGAGGAGGAGGAGGGAGAGGAGGAGGAGCAGAGGGGCGAGAGGAGGAGGAGGTGGAGGAGGAGCAGGAGCAGAGGAGGAGGGTTAGCTCACTGTCCTCGCAGGTCGGGCTGAGGGACAAGAGAACGAACTGGAGATTTAGAAAGAACGAAAATGTAAAGTTAAAAATGTGAAGAGTCAGAGCCGACGGAGAGAAAGTGAAATTCTTTCTTGTGAGATTCTTATCTTTGAATGTTGAAATGTTTTCTTAATTGTAGGCTGCCTTGATACATCTGGCCTGGGGACAACCGATGAAAATTAGCTCTAGTCAGCTAACTCGGGCACATTTACATTATTTTTTCTGTAATGTTTATTAATGTGCATTGTCCCCTTTTTTAAATAAATAAATAAATAAATAAAGTAAATTTAACAAAAGGAACAAACGAACTACAGCCTCAGAATGAAGATATTACACTGTATCATAGAGATTATTACAGTTTAGTGTATTAATGTTATTATAGTGTTTATTATTATTATAGTGTTTATTATAGTTATTACATGTATTATTACAGTGTTAATTACAGTGTGAATTCATAGTTTGTTCCACGTTCTAAACCTCGTTAAACTCAAATTATCTGTAATTTTTTAATTACAGTTTTAAAATAAAACGCTTCAAGCTCAAAAATATAAAATATGTAAAGATTAAATCAGTGAGTCACAGAAATAAGCAGCAGTGAAACTCTGTGTCTGCTCTGGGGGCGTGTCCATCACCTGCTCGTCTCCAAGGAGAATGTTCCAGAGTATGGAATTAAACATGTGTCCATGGAGACGAGTAGGTAGTGCTTGATCAGCCATATTACAGGTCAGATCTGTGGAGAGGGGAAACAAAACACCCAGAACCAGTGAAAGTCTGGACCCCTCGTGTCTTTATTTTATATGTGAGATTATTTATCAAAGAGAAAAGTGAAACAGCTCCACTCATTTTTAAAAATATATTTTAAATTCAAATCCACAAAGTCTCCTCCATTTACTTTGTCCAAAAAATATTTATTTATCATTTATCTTTATTTCATTACTATGAGATCAGAGGCGTCAAACTCACATTCACACTGGGCCAAAATTAAAACAGACAAATTCAAGGACCAAACTCAATATTTACTGAAAAATGTGATTCACCTGATGTGGAATATTTAACCTTTTCATTTGGAAACAAACTTCACAAAACTAAAGTTTGATATGACAAACATGAGAAATAAAGTTTTAAATGTTGACACATCAGTGTTCACGTCTTATTTAAATACAGAACATAAATTATGTCTCTGTACATATTCATCTGTTCGATGTGACCAGTAGCTTGTTCGCTAACAAGTGTCAACAGAAAAGGACGAGCGCTCGCCGTCTCGACTGCAGCAAAGCAAAGCATTGTGGGATTTGTAGTCTCAGTGGTGCGTGTGTTATAAACCAGCGGAGCATCTAATGCACATTTGATATGAGCTCATGGGCCAAACATAATTACACCGCGGGCCAGATTTGGCCCCCGGGCCTGAGTTTGACATGTGTGGTGTAGATGGAACATTCCAGGAAAAGCACCAAGCAGAGAGCGTACCACCCACCAGAAAAGTGACATAGTGCTGCTTTAATGTTCAGATGGTTTTAAATATAAAGTGGATCCATTTCAGACAGAGCTCGTGTCAGGGGCCACAGCTGATTCTTTGGCAGATGACGTCCGTCTGAATTCATTACCACATAAGTTAATTGCACGTCTGGCACGTCTCTGTTTCTAAAATATCACGGCAGGATTTGGCATTTTGTTTCTGGTGTGGGTGTAGCGTCTGACCCAGACAAACCCCAGATTTCTCTGGAGTTATTAGACGAGTGGTGAGAACAGAGGAGGCATTAAACAGAAGAGAGTTTGTCCAGGGGTTTGTTCAAGGGACATTATTAATCCACATTATTATTCTGAGGTTTATCTGGATGTTTCTCCTCAAAAACTCACAAACCACTGACTCAAAAATGTAAATATGTCACAGACCTTTAGTCATTGACGTGGTCCCCAGAGTAAAACTGATGCAGATATGATCATTTAAAGTGTTTAATCTTACCTTGTTTTAGGGGATGTCGTTAGCCATTCTTCATGCTTTTCAAATGTTATCAAGTAAGCTGCGATTTCCTGTGGAAGAGAAGAGAGAGTCAGGCTTAGATATGTCGTCTTTAATCACTGCTCACTCGTGTTTATGAAACGAGGCTGAGACTGCTTCATTGATATGCAGACAGTCCGACCGCCAGTGCAAACAGGACAAGACGTGCGAATAAAAGGGGGGCCTCGGAGCCGGAGCAGGTAAACGTGAAAAGTAAAGTGAAAGACAGAAGTGGGACGCAGCCGAGGTCAAATCATCTTCAGAGACGAGGCTTTGTTACCTAAACTTTGATCAAGTTCTTTCCTCCGAGGACATCAAGGTGCTCTCCGAGAGATTGACGCGTTTGAGACCGGGAGAGGCTTTTAACATTTTTGGTCCGATCCTCCCCCAAATCCGTTTGATCTGCCCTTGACACTCCCATATGGATCAATTCTCTCTTTAACCCATGAATAATAAACACAAAGCGTCTTACCATATTGACATGTGAATATACTTCAACTACAGAGGAGCGCTCTGTGGTAAAGGCCGGCCCGGCGCACAGACAGATCCTTCAAACCTTTGAGTCTGCGGCCCGGCGTTCTGCATCAGTCACACGGCGAGGAGAACGCGCCGGCCCCAAACCCGGCCATTTTCCCACCAAACTAATGGGCAGAAATAAAAGCACTTTGGATGCTGCTGGACAACCTAATGATTACCAGCGACAGGCCGCAATTCACTTCCAGCACAAGCATTTGTCAGAGACGGCGAGGGCAGGCGAGCTAGCTAGCATCTTGTACAATATCATCCGCGCACGTTAAGAGTGAGTGTCACCATACTTTTAAAGCACAAATATCTCCAAATACTGCCTTGTTTGCCTGAAAAAACCCTCCTTTAGGATCTGGAATGGTTGTTTTGCTATCCCACACGGTGCCGTAACGCCTCCCACACCCGCGACACTCTGCAGACTCAGGTAAAATATGAGTCACAAGTGATTCCACAAAAGCAGAGGACGTGCTCGCTTTGTTTTTCTTATCCGCCTGCGTGGAGAAGTTAGAATTCTCTTTTGGCTGCGTTACAGTCGTGAGCCGGAGGCCGCGGGGGCGTGAGGGCTTCCCAAACTGGCAGGGGTCCCGACAGAAGAACGGCGCCGAATCCCGACTCGCGCCCTCGCCTCCAGGTGCGAGCTGGGAGATAATGCCGCGCTGATTAACTTCCCGTTCTCGACGCCACGATGGCCGTCGGCGTCGAGAGCGTGACGAGATGTGTTAGAATTAAATAAAAAGTAAAAAAAAACGAGCTGATATGTTTTCAACGGCTGCGACGCGAGGATAAAACAATCAAACAGAACAAGTATCGTATAGATTTAATACGACGCGAGATGTGCCAACGATTATATTGTTTTGCCACAAAGAAACATAAATACACCTCGCAGGGCGAACGCCGCATATATTTGTAAGTAAATGAGCAAAGCACGCCAGCGTTTAGATTAATCCCTGCTATTTCCCGTTCACTTTGGGACGGATAAACGGTGGCAGGGAGCTCGCGGGTGACCTTCGTGCCCGTTAGCTAGCGGCCCCTTCATCAGCGTCTTTAAAATTCAGGCACGATCCAGGTCTCAGTGGTCGAGGATGAAATAGTAGGCCGCGCGGTCTTGTATTAAACCAACAAAAACAGTCTACCTCTGGCTCTGCGCTCGCCCCTCCCTCGACCGACAGATGCCAGGGATTATGCCAACCCCCCGACCAACCATAAAGGTGCAATAATCTTATGGCGAGAAAACAAACAAAAACAGACGTGCCGCCATTAAACAGCTGCAAAGAGACAAAGTTTGTATGGGCGGCATAATGAGGCGAGTGTGCGTTCAGGTTAGACACACACATGCACACGTATACACACATTTGAAGTGTAGCGGAGCGCCGGGGGGAAGTGGGAAAGTGATACACCGAACACTGACGGAGCATCAGAGTGGAGGCAGCAGCTGTCAATAGGCCGTGGGCCGAGCGCCGACCCCGGCGCCGCCGGCCGCGCGGTCACAGGGGAAATATACACACAGAATCTGCGGCGGCTCACGGGTCAGCGGCCTCTGGACCTCCCTCTGTTCATCCTTCAGCTTTTATCTGTGTTTGGGCCGAACACGTCGACTGGGTTTTGTTTGTAAAAGTCCTAAAGGCGTAAATACGACGCCGCTAATGACGCCGGACGTCCAGGAGGTTTGGCTCCATTTGAGACGGTTTCATCTGTGAATGATTCATGAGTGAACACTTTGGGGGGTTGTTTTTTCAGTAGTTTATAATAATTTGTAATTCCAGTGCAGAACAATCCACAAGCTGTGTGTTTTTTATCTAAGAAATTAAAAGAAGAAATGTTCCATCGTATTTTTTTCACAGTTTGTCGGGGACTTCTCAGATGTGACTTAAATGTGAAATGATTCAAATCTATAAAGTCACATGTTGGTTCTTGTCACAGTGACAGTCGTGCGAGGGGCTCTAGACTTGGACCAGTATCTACTCCTCCTGAACCACTCAACATTTAAAATATCAACATTACACTCATTTAAAAGACAAAGACTGAACAAAAATGAGCCTAAAAGAAAAAGTGACAGATCCAGAGTAAACTTGTTGTTTTTTCTGCTTTATTTATCTGATTAACTGTTAATATCTTACGTTAACAAACCAGACACGTGTTCAGTTCTGTCTGTGCTTCAGCTGAATAAATATAAATGTGTTACGTTAGCATTAGCATTAGCGTTAGCGTGATGTACTGATATTCAGCCTGTTGGTCCACATTTTATTATTATTATTAGAACTTGACTTTAAAGATAAAATGTCTGTTCTTGGTCTGAGATTTTTAAAAATAAATTTCCCCAAAAATGTGACTTTTCGTCCAGTGCGACTTTTTCTTCTTTATTCTGCTTTTTTTTGGCTGGTGTGACTTTTACTCCAGAGCGACGTACAGTCTGAAAATACGATAACTGACAGATCGACCCACAGACTGACGGTGCGATTCCTGCTCTCACAGATGAACACTGCCCTTGTGTCCCTGAGCAACACACTTAACCCCCTTCCTCCCGGCGTCTGCGTTCGCTTCTGCGTGAGCGCCTCTGTCGTTTATTCATGTGAGCGTTTTGGAAGCCGTCCATGTGGTAAATTGAAGGTAATGTGAGTTCAAACACGAGTCATTATCGTTTTAAAATCGCTCGAACTTTTCTAGTGGAAAATGTGAAGTATCTAAGTTTAATGCTCTGCTGCGGAACATAACATCTCCATGGAGACGGGAGGCGCAGACCCCTCACCTCCTGCTCCTCTGAAACAAACCCCGCGTTTCTACCATTTTTCAGCTGGGAGTAAACGGCGTTCCCACCTCGAGTGCGTTTATCTTGTTCTGGCGTCGCGAGGGTTAATCTCCTTAATTACTCTCATTATGTAACATCACACTTTACTCTTCACAGCTCGTCTCATTTTTCATGCTCCTCTTTTAGTCCTGCTTGAAATCCTGAGTCACAGAACAGGCCGTGCTAAATGGAGGCACTCCCATCCAAGGCTGATCTAAATAAATAACAATCCACACTCGGCGGCGGCGGCGATGGCGGCGGCGGAGACGGAGCGGGAGCTACAGCACCTCTAATTGAGCCCCTTTCATTTTCCTGAGGAGAGAGGGACCCCGAGCTGTTTGTTGTGCGCTCGCCATCTCATTTGTTCCTTTTGTCTGTGGGAAAACGGTGACACACTGTTAACAGACGGGACGCCCCGCAACACGCCGGAGCGTTCCCGCGGTAACAGGGCTGATCGAGATGTCGCTGTCATCCGCGTTTCCACAACAAAACCTGATTAGTGCTACCTGTCTCAGCGTGGCACGCTATTAAGGCCGAGCGACCTGCTTTACAACGGCAGACACGACAGTGTAATGAGCTAGCAACACAACTAGCAACACGCCCGGCCTGGTCTGGCCCCGGTCTGATTTAAGATGGGTCTTCTAGGTCTGGTTTAGTCCTGGTTTAGTCCTGGTTTAGTCCTGGTTCAGTCCTGGTTTAGTCCTGGTTCAGTCCTGGTTTAGTCCTGGTTTAGTCCTGGTTCAGTCCTGGTTCAGCCCTGGTTCAGTCCTGGTTCAGTCCTGGTTTAGTCCTGGTTTAGTCCTGGTTTAGTCCTGGTTCAGTCCTGTTATGTTCACATTTTGCTGTGTGTAAATTATTCGCTTCCATATTTTTCATTGACTGTTTATATAAATGGACCTGCCGCCCTGATCCAAACAGGAAGTGATCATGGGTAAAACCTGTGTCCCCCCGTCCCCCCTGTCCCCCCCGTGTCCCCGTGTGTCCCCGTGTGTCCCCTCTGTCCTCTCTCTGTCCCTGCGTCTGTCAGACTCATTCTGGTCTTAAATGTTCGTATTAACCCTCTACATGATCCTGGGGTTTTTATTTCACTATTGTGTCTGTAAATCAAGATATGAACATTAATAACAGACAAATCAGGTCCTTCTTTCCCCGAGGTCGCTCCTGTTAGCGTTAGCATTAGCGTTAGCAACAGGTTTGATTGACAGTGTCGCTAAGAAGGGGCGTGACCTTCCACAGCCTCGCTCCTGATTGGCTCTTTGGTTGCTATGATACTCTCCATAAGCTTCATCTGGAGCTGAAGCTGTGGTGACGTCTCACTCTTAGTCACTTCTTTACACAGTCTGTGGTATTGACCTTATTCGGCCCCGCCCACTTTTAATCGTAAATGTGACTAAACCGCACGTTCTTTGTCGTGACTTTTACAGTTAAACAAAATCCTTTTTTATTTCAATGGAGAAGTTTGGGAAAGTTGCTGCTAAAATCTGATGTAGTTTCATTTGTGTAAAACGTTCAGTGTCATGTGACCCACACGTCAACGCTGCGGCGACTCTGAGGCGTTAAACGACCACGAGTCCAGATAAAACACATCTACTGTAAAGACCTGCCTCATGGAAAATAACAACCTGAACGACGATGGAGGACGTCTGGAATAAAGTGAACACACACTTTTCTCAAACCGACAAACACGAGTCACATGACACGACTAATCTCCAAGTTACTGGTCAGATCTGTGGAGAAGCAGACAACCGACAACAGAAACATGTTTTTTCTGTGTGTTCTTTTGGTAATAAAAGCACATAATTAAATAAACAGAAGATAAATAAGATGGATGCCCCACTGTGACAAAACTCCATATCCGTGGTGGTAAAAGTTCCATAGTGCAGCTTTAATCAGTCTTTGTCTTTTCCTCGTCCCACAGAAACTCACAGGGTTTGAGAAACTTGGACAAAGACAAAAATGTTCATAAAATATTGTGATGTAAAAATAATATCAGATCTCGACTTTATTCAAAGTAAAAAAAAATATTTTGGTTTCCATTTGAGCCTCTTTTATGAGCTGTCACTTCCGCTCTCATCACGGTGCTATTCAAAGCCGCCGCCGCCTCCTCCAGCCGCCGCGCTCGGCACAATGCCACTATTTCCGTTTGCTTTTGCGTGAGAATGTTCATTTTGTGAGGACTGGCTTTTACTGTCTCGCTTTTCAAATGATATTTTCAGTCAGGAGGTACAACATTCCCTCCAGAGAGAATCAGCTTTTCAAACCTCCACCTTTTTGAAATTGAAGATGACACTAACATATTCATTTCATTTGAATTCTTGCCACTGAAAAGAGGAGCGGAAAACGCACAAGATAAACACAGTTTGACCCCTCCCCCCGCGAGACGCGCCTAAAGAGAAAACACGCCTCGGCTCTTAGAGTAATTGTCCCGTACACGACACGGGGCACGGCGGCGACGGACCCCGGTGCGGCGGTGGACCCCGGTGCGGTGGCGGACCCCGGCGTGGAGGAGACCCCAGCACGTCCACACGCTCTTTTGCCTCTGCTCCTCCTTCGTTGGGTCATGTTTGATTTATGGGTCAAATGCAGTGAAGGCAACGCTAACGATTAGCATTTGAACGACAGGCCTGATCAAACACGTCCACGGAAACACGAGGATTATTCAAGCATCATCAGACAGGGGGCGCTAAACTGCATCATAATATCTACAGTGTCGTACACAGAGGAGCAGACAGGGGGCGCTGCAGAGGGGCTGGAGGGGAGAATCTGGGCTTAAGGTAAAAAAAAATAATAAAAGTAAATGCTGCTAACCTACTACTACTACTGCTACCTTTTCTGCTACTACTAATGCTAATGCAACTACTGCTACTACTCCTATGACTACTATTACTAATACTACTACTGCAACTACTACTACAACTGCTACTGCTACTACAACTACTGCAGTATAACTCCTCCTTCAGAAACAAAGTCTAGTAAAAGTACTACTACTACAAGTTGTATTACAACACATTCTCCTGCTCAAAGTATCAAAGTACACGAGTACACGTTCTCCTGCTCAGAGTACACGAGTACACGTTCTCCTGCTCAGAGTACACGTTCTCCTGCTCAGAGTACACAAGTACACATTCTCCCAGGGATCAAGATTAAACACGATCAAACTGAAATCGTGAAGTGAGTCGTGTCAGATCATCTTTGTGTTTTTGTGTTTTAAAATGTGACTTTGGACAGAATCTGACTGAAAATATAAATGACAAATGTGAAGTTTATCAGAAAAATGAATGGCTAAATATATAAATACACAACATACACTGTATATATAAATGTACAAAGCTAACGTGCTAGCATACACTGTATATATAAATGTAGCTAACGTGCTAGCATACACTGTATATATAAATGTAGCTAACGTGCTTCTTGTTTAAACTCCACATTTTACGTTAAAAATCTCACTCTAATGTAGTTTTAAAGTTTGTTATTTCTCTGTATCGCGGTCGATTTCTGTATTTGTAACAGCGGTGAACTTTGACCCCTCACAGCCGCACACAAACAGCGTCTCTCGGGAGGCGACGGCGGCGGGCTGAGTGATCGCATCTTGTCAACACTGAATCAATGACGGCAGAAATTCCCACGGTCAAGGTCACTTTTCCAGCGAGCGCCAGTTTAATCACAAAATGCGATCGGACAAAAGCCGAGTTTTTATGGAAAGACCGAGGGGAGGGTTTGTGTAGCTACTTTATCTTAACGACCCGCAGACCCGGCTGATAAATGGTTCGCCGTAGAAACCCAGAATTTGCCAAATGCATCTTTAAAAAACATTGATTCTCTTAAGTGTCGGCCCCGCCCCCTCGTCCCGCACACTTACTGTATGTTTTTGCGTTTGTGCGTTTGTGCGTCGTGTGTTTTCCAGTTAAAGTCTCGCTCCAGTGACACTAATGAAAAGCTCTTTAATGAATCGTTGTATTTGAAAAAAGAGGAACTTTAGCGTGAGTATTGATCGGAGTAAAAGCCCAGTGTAATGAAATGAATATGACACAGCGGCGAGACGCGGGAGAAAAGATGCAGTTTGGCAGCGGCCGAGCGGCGACCGGGCAGCGCCTCCGGTCAGCCTCTGGTCAAGTCTGGGGAACGCGCTCAGCCTCGCGGTCAAGTCTGGGGAGCGCAGCCTCAAAGCGCTGACCTTGGCTCGCACTTGAAAGCAGGAAGTGGATGAGAGAGTGATAGAGTGAGAGAGTGAGAGAGTGAGACAGGAGACATCCCTCGTGACCCGGGTTTGTGCTGGAGAGAGACAGACGGGTCATCGGATATTTCCTCCAGGCCAGAGGGAAAGGAAGCGGAGACACGGAGACGCAGAGACGCAGAGACACCCCCGGACCATGAACGGATGGACCGAGGGAGAGCGGGGGAGGGGACGGAGGGACAGAAGGAGTGAGGGGACGGAGGGACAGAAGGAGTGAGGGGACGGAGGGAGCAGGGGGACGGGAATCTCTGGAGGTGTCGGGAGATTACACTAGAAGAGGATTCAAATTAGACACAAGATGGAAGAGGAGAGGTGGAGGGGAGGTGGAGGTGGAGGAGAGGGGAGGTGGAGGTGGAGGAGAGGTGGAGGAGAGGTGGAGGAGAAGATGAAGCACAGAGACGAGAAGAAGGTAAAGTCTTAAGTAATAAAGTCGTGCAAACATCGTCCCGGTGCAGCAGTGGCCCAGGGTGAAGAATTTATTATAATTTAAAATAAAAACGTCCAGGACCTTTTCCTGGATCGATCCAGACGCTGTGATTTTATAATCGTCTGCACTCGTCAAACTAAGATCACATTAAGATCACACTAAGATCACACTTTAATCACACTCGCTCAAAGCTGCAGTCATTTTCATTAAATCAGGAAACATCAAATAAACAAACTATTAAACTTCAAATAAATTTAAATAAACACTGACAACATGGGCCGTCGTCCAAACTGGGCCGTCGTACAAACTGGGTGGGCCGTCGTCGTGACCATTAAACCATCATCACCGCCATTTTGTTAAATGTGAATTTTCTCTTAAGTTTGACTCTTAATACGACACAGTGACACAAACACACAAACACGACCCACTTATGTGTCGAATACTTGAGTTTGTGCGGCTGTTTTAACATTTATTATGCCTCAAAATTAAAATTAGCATTAGCATTGAGACACAAACATGTGGACACCTCTGACCTCTGACCTCTGACCCACCTGCAGCTCTCTGTCCACTGTCTCATCTTTAAATATTTATATTATAGAAAGACAAATGTAGAAAAGTAGTGACGCTAACAGTGCGGTAGGGGGCGGTGTGGTAGGGGCCGGTGTGGTAGGGGGCGGTGTGGTAGGGGCCGGTGTGGTAGGGGGCGGTGTGGTAGGGGCCGGTGCGGTGGGGGGCAGTGCGGTGGGGGGCGCTGTTGCAGAGCCTGGTACAGTTGCTGTGGGTTCAGTTCAGACACTTTTAACAGTTTATCTGAACCGTTTCCACATGTATCCAACACAAAAGTAAAACTTGTATTTTCGAACGAGTTTTTAAACATGAGACACGTGTGATTCAAAAAAGTTAAAATTTAATCTTTACGATTTAATCTGCCGTGAATCCACTTATTCACAAACGTAATATGAGAAATATGAGATCGATCCACAGAGCGATACGGAACGTTTAGAAAAGTCTAGAAAAATCACAGTGAGGAACAGAAAGTTGCGTTTTCCCCATGACGACGATAAACACATTTGACGAGGAGCGGCGTGACGTGATTAAGACGCTCACCTCGGGTCGATCCTGCGACGCCTTGATTCAGTTTAGACTTTTTTGTTTATACTTCATGAATTCTTAATGCGCTCGCAATAATGCACCAGGATCTGTGTAATCTCATACGGACGAGGAGCGAGGAGGAGCGAGGAGGAGCGAGGAGGAGCAGGGAGGAGCGAGGAGGAGCAGGGAGGAGCAGGGAGGAGCAGGGAGGAGCGAGGAGGAATGAGGAGGAGCAAGGAGGAGCAGGGAGGAGCGAGGAGGAGCGAGGAGGAGCAGGGAGGAGCGAGGAGGAATGAGGAGGAGCAGGGAGGAGCGAGGAGGAGCAGGGAGGAGCGAGGAGGAGCAGGGAGGAGCGAGGAGGGGCAGGGAGGAGCGAGGAGGAACGAGGAGGATGGCGAGGAGGAGCGAGGAGGAGCAGGGAGGATGGCGAGGAGGAGCAGGGAGGATGGCGAGGAGGACGAGAGGAACAAGAGGAACAAGGATGACGGCGAGAGGAGCGAGGAGGACGCCGTGAGGAGCGAGGAGGACGCCGTGAGTCTGTTTGCAAATAAAGCCGTGACCTCTTGACTCTGATGCTTTAAAAACACAGACATATTGGGACGACCCGCGCTCCGGGGAAATGAGTAAAAAACAAACAGTAAAAATATGTAGGAGGAGCTTGGCACGTTCAGGAACTCGCCGTGTTCAGAGCCTCGCTGTGTTCAGTAGCTCGCCGCGTTCAGTAGCTCGCCGCGTTCAGTAGCTCGCCGCGTTCAGTAGCTCGCCGCGTTGAGGAGCTCGCCACGTTCAGAGCCTCGCCGCGTTCAGAGCCTCGCCGCGTTCAGGACCTCGCCGCGTTCAGGACCTCGCCGCGTTCAGGACCTCGCCGCGTTCAGGCGATGGAGCTGTGGACAGGTGCTGCTGGCAGCTGCTGAGGAGGAGGAGGCTGGACACAATGGGCCCCGGCGGTGGGTTAAAACGATGCCCTCACGCTCACTCTGCTCATTAAGATCTTCACACGGCGTCCTGGGGATCCCCGAGCTGCGAGGAGGCGGGGTTTACAGACACTAAACCGCACTTCTCACCACAACAAAACAAGCTCCAATCTGGCAACGCGAGATCGACTCCACGCCAGAAAAACGCTGCGTCACGGCCCCAAAAACAGTGAAAAGAAGAGACGAGCGGGGACGCTGAACGCCGCGGGCAGGTGCGGCTTCTTCTGACTCGTGTATGTTTACGGCCCCGTGGCTCCCCCGCGGCGGCGGCGCAGGAGCGAGCAGGAGCACGTGGAGCCGTCCGCTCGCCTACATTATACATAGTTTTTAGATCAATTTCCCATTGATCCTGGATCGCTCAGATGTTTTCCAGTACTTGGTCAATGCCTCTCTTCACGCCGGTGCTCGCCGTGCTCGCCGTGCTGGTCATAAAGCCGTTTGGAAAAAAAAAAGGCAGCGTTCTCCTGGGATGGCTCCTTTTGCTCCTCCAACCTGCACGCCTCCCTGCCCCGACAATCAATGCTGCCCACAGTAGCTGCTCCGCCAGCACTATCCTATTTGTTTACTATATCACTTCTATACACTCTATAGCTTCACACGCGCAGACTTAGCAAATACTGAGGCGAGGGCAGTGGACTGAGCTGGAGCCGGGACGACCTCACATTTACACAAGAAACTCTGTGCGATTTGAGCCAGAGCCGTAATTAATGCACACGGAGCGACGGCAGTGACAGGTTTATCGGCTTATCTGAGTCTGAGAGCTGCAGTATGTTACAACAAAATATAAAACTACACTTTCCACGTGACGCCGGGCTGGACGAGACGCCGGAGCCACAGAGCGGGCGCAGAGCGGGCGCAGAGCGGGCGCAGAATGAGACAGTTGGCACTCGGCGCGCTTGTTTTGGCGGTGCTGTCATGGCGGCGTGTTTGATGTTTGTGGAGGGAATGTAATTATTTGGCCTTGAAGGACTCGACTGGTCCGGCCCACACACACACAGGCACACAGGCACAGACACACACACCCCGGCACACCCACACACACAGGCACAGACACACGCACACACAAGGAGCAGTGTTTCTCAAACTGCGGCGCAGCAACCGCGTCAATGCATATGTGTAAAGCCACGGCTAACACACACACACTGTTCATTTCAAAGATGAACCTAAACGCTTCACGACGAGGAGTTTTTGTAGAATCGTTCGTCAATACAAAACATCCTCAGAGTTTTATCAGATTTATTATGTCGATGTAATGAGCAGATCAACAAAACACACAACTGTTACACAACTCTCTGATCTAGTGTTTCCTCACACACACACCTGGAGTTGTGTTTTGTTTCATTCTCACATGTTTAACACAAACTCTGCAGATTTATACTGAGTTCTTCTCCAAAACTGTAAACACTCTGTTCCACCTTGTGATGTCATCATGTGGTGATACAGGAAGTGCTCCAGTGTGTTTTTAGAATGAAACAAAACACAACTCCAGGTGTGTTTTTGAGGAGGAAACGGTGTTAGAACAGACAGAATGATAGAACAGGGGGTGCGGTCGGAGTGCGGCTCAGTGCGGCTCAGTACAGCTCAGTACAGCTCACAGCGGCTCACAGCGGCTCAGATAAAGTCCGTGGCGAGCGGCGGTCTGTGTGAGGTCAGTCGCTCGACTCGAGTCTGGACTGAACCTGGACGTAAAATTGAGTGAAATGAAACACATCCATCTTTGTCGTCCATAATTAGGCGCCATGTGACCCCGCGGTGAGTGCAGGAGGAGTGAGGGAGGAGTGAGGCAGAGGAGTGCGCGCTGATGTACGGCCCATATGGGACCTCCCGCCGCCGTACCCTTGAGAGATGTGCTTTGTGTAATGATTCTATTACCCCTCCCTCTTCTCTCCGCGGGTTTAACTTCAGGCAGGACTTTAAGTTTCCTGCTCGCTCTGGGGAAATACAGAGCCGCTTTAGTAAATAGGGCAGAAACAAAGTCTGCGGCGCCGGGTTTTGAGCGAGCTGCACCGCGGGAAGCGGTGGGACGCTGCAGGAAGCGTGCAGATTCACTTCCTGCCCCCCCCCACGGCTGTGTGACCTCTGACCTCCTCCTCATCATCCATGCAGCAGGATGTGTGCCCCCTGCTGACGACCAGCGAGAACCAGAGAGAAGAGCTGCAGCAGCACTGACCCGACAGGAGCACCTGTCTCACTCCTCACTCACTCCTCACCCCCTCTGTCACTCCTCACCCCCTCTGTCACCCCCTCTGTCACTCCTCACTCACTCCTCACCCCCTCTGTCACATTCATAATTATTACTCCCAACCTCACCCCTCTCCTCCTCATGTGTTTGTCATCATCCACATGTGTGTAACATACATGTGTGTGTAACATACATGTGTGTGTAACATACATGTGTGTAACATACATGTGTGTGTAACATACATGTGTGTAACATACATGTGTGTAACATACATGTATGTGTAACATACATGTGTGTAACATACATGTGTGTAACATACATGAGTGTGTGACATGTCGATGTTTCAGTACATGTGTGTAACATACATGTGTGTAACATACATGTGTGTGTAACATACATGTGTGTGTGACATACATGTGTGTGTGACATACGTGTGTGTGTGTTACATACGTGTGTGTGTTACATACGTGTGTGTGTTACATACGTGTGTGTTACATACGTGTGTGTGTAACATACGTGTGTGTAACATACATGTGTGACATACATGTGTGTGTTACATACATGTGTGACATACATGTGTGTGTTACATACATGTGTGTGTAACATACATGTGTGACATACATGTGTGTGTAACATACATGTGTGTGTAACATACATGTGTGTAACATACATGTGTGTGTAACATACATGTGTGTAACATACATGTGTGTAACATACATGAGTGTGTGACATGTCGATGTTTCAGTACATGTGTGTAACATACATGTGTGTAACATACATGTGTGTAACATACATGTGTGTGTGACATACGTGTGTGTGACATACGTGTGTGTAACATACGTGTGTGTTACATACGTGTGTGTTACATACGTGTGTGTGTGTGTTACATACGTGTGTGTGTTACATACGTGTGTGTTACATACGTGTGTGTGTAACATACGTGTGTGTAACATACATGTGTGACATACATGTGTGACATACATGTGTGTGTTACATACATGTGTGTAACATACATGTGTGTAACATACATGTGTGTAACATAGATGTGTGTGTAACATACATGTGTGTAACATACATGTGTGTGACATACACGTGTGTGACATACATGTGTGTGACATACATGTGTGTAACATACGTGTGTGTGTCATGTGGATGTTTCACTTTCACTGTTTGACTCTGAGGAGCAGACAGATGTTTCACTTGTTGTTTCTTTATCCTGGTGAGAAATATTCCGGTCACATCCCACAGAGAGGCATTAAATGCCATCTAAATATAATTGAGGTGATATCGCTCCACGGGGACGTCCCACAATCTTAACACGATTTCCTCAAATATCAGCCAAAGGCTCCCAAAAGTCGAGCCGCGACTGTATCATAAATGAAGTGACAGTGGAAGGAGAAGGTCACCGTTCACTTCATATCAATCAGCAGCTGTCAGCTCTGGTCCAGCTCAAACGGGACCTTTAGGCGGAGCCGAGGCCAAACGAGGCCCGTCTCGTGTGAGCCCCCAGGCCTATTTATTTCAAGCTCCAGAATCAATTAATGCTGCATTATCCCCTGGATTCCTCCATTCAGAGCAGCCAAATGACTGGAGCAGCCTTGCATGAAACCAATTTCCAACTTTCAATCCAAGACACAGCCCAGAACCTCCGGCTGGTCTGAGTCCAAACCTTCAGCCTGAACCACGACATGGATCTGACTCTCACCTGCGCCGCCTTTATGGAGCAGGGCGCGACGCAAACGCCCCTCGTGAGGCGCTAAAGAGTGACACATTTGTGCCTTTAATCACGTCGTCAGATTACATGGCACCTACGCCGCTCCGTCCAGAGGAAGTGACAGTTCCGCTGTGAAGACATAAAGGACGGACACGAGACACGGGACACGAGACACGGCTCAGGCTGAACAAAGGGACGGTCAGAGCCTCGGCCAATTAGCTGCAAAAACTCTTTTTCTCTGAGCTCCCGTCAGCGTGAAAGGATCAGCCGCTTTCTGTCAGACTCGGGCCTTTATCTCCCATCGCCGCTTCCTGTCCGGGCGCTGACCACATACGGACGCACACATACACACAAAGACTTTAATTCTCACATGAACACGTTACATTCGCTGGTTTTCCTTTCGGCCGCTGTCATTTCTGTTCTGCTGTCAGGCCGTGAGGGTCTGATGTGCGTCTGATGTGCCCTCTGCTGCCGCTCTGACGGATGTTCTGGAGGAGGGCGCTCTTTAATTGAAGTGTATGTGTTTGTGTGCGTGTTGTGTGTGTTTGTGTGTGTGTTGGTGTGTGTTGGTGTGTGTTTGTGTGTGTGTTTGTGTGTGTGTTGGTGTGTGTTTGTGTGTGTGTTGGTGTGTGTGTTGTGTGTGTGTTTGTGTGTGTGTTGGGGTGTGTTTGTGTGCGTGTTGTGTGCGTGTTGTGTGCGTGTTGTGTGTGTGCGTAGCTATCTGTCCACAGCATCGCCTGGCCATGACTGCTATTGTTTGGCCGATCAGACGAGCTGTCAAGTGCTCGCTCTCTCGCTCTCCGCCGCTTTGTGTTCATGTTACAATAAACGGGAATGTATAAGGCCTGAAGGTCACAGAGCCGAGAGTCCGAGCGGCGCGTGACGGGCGCGTGACGGGCGCGTGACGGGTGCGTGACGGGTGAGCGGCGGGCGAGCGGCGGGCGAGCGTCTCCAAACAACGCAACACAACACTACATATAAGTAACATTAAGAGCATTCGATGACCGTTCACGACGACCGATCGCCGCCGTGGTGAAGGTCACTTCCTCTTAGTGGAGCACCTCAGAGCACCTCTCATGTTACTGCGAGTGGCTCAGCTGGTAGAGCGTGTGCCCGATCCAAGCCGCTGATGTCATCGAGTGTGTGCAGGGCCGGACACTGATATGTGAGGCCCGGGGTAAGAGACCTCACAGGGGCCCCGCCCCCTCTAGACCTCACAGGGGCCCCGCCCCCTCTAGACCTCACAGGGGCCCCGCCCCCTCCAGAGAAAATGAACAGGTCGTTTTCAGATTGAAGAGCGTGATGATGTCATACGTCCAGACGGGGACAGTCACTGATTAAACTGTACTTCGATTATACTGTACTTCGATTATACTGTACTTTGATTATACTGCATTTTGATTATACTGTACTTCGATTATACTGTACTTCGATTATACTGTACTTCAATTATACTGTACTTCAATTATACTGTACTTCGATTATATTTATCACTTTGCCATGAATCGTCCAAAAGGTAAATTCACAAATATCGACCCTGATCTTTTCGATTAATGAGATTCACTACGACAGAAAACACAGTTTAAACAAAATAAGTTTTAGTATCAAACACACACAAGTCTCCACCTGAATTAAACAAACAGGTCGTCTCCTCCTGCAGTCGGTCCAGTCGAGGTCCAGCAGAGTGAGGTCAGCAGAGTGAGGTCAGCAGAGTGAGGTCAGCTGACGCCTGAATATATTGAATGACCAGGTTATTCCATCAGTGGATTTTTGGGCAGATTCCAAGACGACGATGTCACGATTCAAGAGTGGATCAGGAGCAGAGACGTCATTTTCACACACGTCCACCACAGAGTCCAGACCTTAACCCCAGTGAGAATCTTTGTGCTGAAGCTTTGAGCAGCGTCAGACTCGACCATCATCAATGAAACAGGAGAAACATTAAAGCAACAACTGGATGGAAATAAATCTGTGACGTTGGAGAAGAGAAATCGAAACAATGACACAGAGAATGTGACGTAATTAAAGATAAAGGAACAAACAAATATTAGAGTGGGACCTTTTTTTTTTGGCCTGGTGGTGCATTATTGGTCTATGTCAGGAGCGGCGAATAAGTTAGGTACAAAGAGCCAAAATTTTCAACTGTAAGAGTCAAAGAGCCACACGACACACTGACCTGCCAAGACACACACACACACCTCCACCCACACGCACACACACCCCACACATACACATTACTTCCCATAAAACACTCCTCTCCGCACAAAACAACAGCAGCATTGTACTTCTGTTCATTTCAAGATAAGTGTCCCCCCTCAACACACACACCAACACACACACCAACACACACACCAACACACCCCAACACACACACCAACACACACACATACACACACACATACACACACATAATCAATAAAATAAAAAAGTAACCATCTTCCTGTTCTTCCTGCTGTTCATCCTCATATTTTCGTTTAGTTTTGCATTTTGTCATTTTGTCTCGAGGGTAACAGTCGCACGCACATCACATGTTTACTTATTTTCCCGCCACTAGACGTGACCCACAGACGACCCGCGGTCACATGTCAGACGCAGCGTTAAAAAAGATGATAAATCAGTTTTTATATATTGTTTGTTTGTTTTAATAAGCCCTGGTGGATTTGAATGTGTTTGAAGAGAGAAAAAAATAAGTGAAACATGAAACGATGCAAAGAGCCACGTCGTTAATCCGTCTGCGATGAGGCGTTAGAGCTGCGCCGATGCCCCCTGCTGGTAGATACGTTTAATGCCGTACACTGTAACATTCCAGGCAAAGCAATGACACCTCCACGGAGACAAGCGGAAAAGTTCCAGAGTGTATCTTTAGTGCGACGCTTTCCTCTCGTTCAGCTCCTTTGGTGACGGGAAACTACGAACAACTTTAGACTTTGAGAGTTTAAAAACGAACAGAATATGAACAAATATAAACAATAATCCACAAAAAGTATTTAGTATTTGGTTTTCACTGTGATCAAACACGGACATGAGGTACTTTTACTCGAGTAACTTAAAAAGTACTTCTCGGAGTAGTTTGCAGTCACCGGGCTTAAGGTTTGGGTCACTCTTCACTAAACTGACCTAAACTGCCCTAAACTGGCCTAAACTGCCCTAAACTGACCTAAACTGACCTAAACTGGCCTAAACTGGCCTAAACTGGCCTAAACTGGCCTAAACTGACCTAAACCGGCCTAAACTGGCCTAAACTGGCCTAAACTGACCTAAACTGACCTAAACTGGCCTAAACTGGCCACATTAACGGCTCTTCTGTCCCGTCCTTGATGCATTACGTCAGTTTTAATACTTTAATCACACAAACTTTATTCTCCAGTTCCTCTTCCACCTCGACTCAAACCAAACGACTTTATTCTGAATTCCTTACCTCTGCAGCTTTCCCTGTATCGGTGTCACTTTTTTCAAACTCTCAAACTTTTCGCCCAAACTTTGTGCTTTTGTGGGGCGTATCTGCATACCTCCATCTGCCGGGCGCATTATCAGTCTCGCATCTGTAAAAGTCGGAGGAGAGACGAGGCGAGGGGAGCGTCTTTGTGAAGCCTTCTCCCCTCAGACGCTCGCCGATCGATCAGCCGCTCGCTCCAATAGGCGGCTCCCTTTGTGCCGGCGGTCTGGCTTTGACCGGCCGCAGCCCTGTTTATCTGCTCACGTCTCGCTCCGGCTACACGCTCTTAATTAAACATGCCGCGCGGCTATTAATTGTCAACCAGATCCAATTTGTTCCTCGGGCAGTCGGTGAATGGGCCTCTCCTGCAGAACAAAGGTGTCCGAACAGCCGTGTCAGGGAGGGACAAAAGGCCCGAGGCGTCAGAGTCTGGAGCGCTCGCGGCTCTCGGCTCTCGCTCTGCTCGCGGCTTTTAGAGGCAGAGACCGGACGGGGAAATACTGAGGTACGTTTTACCTGAGGAGGCGATACAAATCAAACGGATCCTGTCAGAATGAGCGATTTTAAGATACGCAACATCTGAATATTTATCCATCAACCTCAGGACATGTGTAAAACTGAGCGTGCTCCGTCTGACGTCTGTGTTTTTCAGTGTTTTTTTTGTGCAAACGTGTCAGTAAAACTCCCCGACGTTCTACTGTAAATGTTGGACTCGTAAACACTGAAACAGGAACATTTTAACTCTTCATGTGGCCAACGTTGTGTTTATATTAAGTTTGTTTTCAGCAGAACACGTGTCTCCTGTCGTGTCAAACGCCGTTGTTTCTGACCGTGTCGATGTTTAAAATGACCCGACATGATCAGATTCATCAGCTCCGGCCAAACTTTACAAACTTTACACCAAAATCACCTGGACTTTTCCTCAGAGGCTCCACGTCGCTGCTTCTCAGTCGCCATAACAACAGGTTGTACTTCCAGGTCACATCTTCACCAGTTTTATGCATTTTACTTTTTAATTGTAGAAAAAAAACAATAAGTAGATCAGAGTATCGTCCACGGTGAGGGAATATTATGAATTTAGTTTGTATCTGGACCTAAAATGGGCCTCACTATGAGCTTCACCAAACCTGGAGGATTCGAACAAGACGAGAAACTCAGATGATGTTTGTAATGATCCCAGTTTAGCAGAGGAGCCGAGTAAAACTAACCCCGGCTTTTGTAACGACTTAATTAAAGAGCCAGGTGTCAGAGCCAAGTCTGTGTAAAGAAGTGACTAAAAGAGTGTGACGTCACCACAGCGTCCGGCGAAAGTGAAGCTCATCGACGCCACAGCGGTTATAGTGGCGAATCTGGAGCAAGTCGAGTATCACGGAAACCGAAGAGCCAATCAGGAGCGAGGCTGCTGAAGGTAACGCCCCCTCACCCCCACACACCGCTGGTTTAGCACGGAGCGAGCGCTTAGCGACGCTGTCAATCAAACCTGTTGCTAACGCTAACAGGAGCGACCTCGGGGAAAGAAGGACCTGATCTGTCTGTTATTAATGTTCAGATCTTGATTTACAGACACAATAGTCAAATAAAAAATCACTTCCTGTTTGGGACACAGCAGTTAGCAGGTTAGCTACATCTATTTATGTAAACGTCTATGCTAGCAGGTTAGCTACATCTATTCATATAAACGTCTATGCTAGCAGGTTAGCTACATCTATTTATATAAACGGTCTATGCTAGCATCTTAGCTACATCTATTTATATAAACGGTCTATGCTAGCAGGTTAGCTACATCTATTTATATAAACAGTCTATGCTAGCAGGTTAGCTACATCTATTTATATAAACAGTCTATGCTAGCAGGTTAGCTACATCTATTTATATAAACAGTCTATGCTAGCAGGTTAGCTACGTCTATTTATATAAACGGTCTATGCTAGCAGGTTAGCTACATCTATTTATATAAACAGTCTATGCTAGCAGGTTAGCTACATCTATTTATATAAACAGTCTATGCTAGCAGGTTAGCTACATCTATTTATATAAACAGTCTATGCTAGCAGGTTAGCTACGTCTATTTATATAAACGGTCTATGCTAGCAGGTTAGCTACATCTATTTATATAAACAGTCTATGCTAGCAGGTTAGCTACGTCTATTTATATAAACGGTCTATGCTAGCAGGTTAGCTCTGTCCATTTATTAACTAAGCATCATTTTTAATAAACTTTGTTCTTTTTGAGTTACGTTTTTCTTCATGTTTTGTTCAGTTAAATTAAATGTAGTTTACCAAAAACAGCAAAGATAAAAATAATCCGTTTGCACCTGAACATTTCAAATCATCTGCGTGTTTTTCTCTCGTGTTCAGTTCGTTTTCAGTTGCTGTTTAACGTTGGATAAAAAGTATATTTTAGATAAACCTTCTCTGCATAAACCTCCTGCACTCTGTTGACTTTGTTTTATTTTATTTTTACGGTATGTTCACGTCTGTTTAACCTTTGAACCTCGACGCCAACGACGAGGACGAGGCAGAAATGCGGTCTTATGATACGATAATAAAGCGCGGCGGCGTGTGTGGATGTGACGCTTTCGTTCTCTTCTGTTTGTGGCGTCTGGAACGAGTCAAACTGTTTCAGAACAATTTTGCAGCAAACGCCACACAGACTTTCACCAAAAACTGCTCTCAATCACGCTCATTTCCAATCCCGGTTAGCTCCCCTTTTTTCTTTGATGTGACAATTCTTTTGACAAATTGGACGAACAAATAAATAAATAAGGCAATGACTGCTCAGATGAATCTGGGAGTAAGCAGCTGCCAAGGCGTAATATAATTCATGGCCATGCATCACTGTTATACTGTTCCAGCGCATAGACAGAGCCCGCCTCGCCACGTGCCAAAGCATTCATCTCCTCGTCCGTCCCACCTGTCACTCACTCGAGCCTTCACCCCAATCATGGCCTCGCGTTCTCTCCCAAAATCTAAACTGCCAGGCCCAGACGATGCCAAGGAGGTCTGGCCGCCGCCGCCGCCGCTGCCGTGTCGATGCCCGAACTCTCCCACAAAACAACAATAAACCATCCCCTCTGTGTTTTCTAAATCACACAGGCTAAAGACGCCAAATGTGAGCGGACGAAGGATCCTCAAACGGGGACGAGTGAGGAGCAGAGTGTTTAAAGCTGCACTGTGGAACTTTAATGGTCTGTGTGTGTGTGTGTGTGTGTGTGTGTGTTTGTGTGTGACCAAAGTGTGTGTTCTGCCTCAAGGGGACGAACATTAGTCCTCGTTTGTAATCCCTTTATTACTGGATAAACAACAGGATTTAAAGTTCCCGTGTGGGTTGGAATAGTTTAAGTTTGGCCTGGGAGCGACGTGAGGTCCAACCGGAGGAGCTGGAGGAAGCGTCTGGGGTGAGGGAAGTCTGGGAGTGCCTGTTTTAGACCGATGCCCCCGTGACCCCGTGACCCCGTGAGAAGAGGAAGAACACGAACAGATAGTTCAAGGTCAGGGTTTAAGGTTAAGTTTATGCACCGACTGTGGAGATGCTACTGCGCTGCCAAGAATGTTCCACAGTGCGGCTTTAAACGCATTTATTTAATCACTGGTGTTTTTATGACTCAAAAATACATTAAAAAACGCATCTTTTTACGAGCAGGGTCACGTTTTCTCAGCTCTGACCTCGGCATCGTCATAGAGATAAGTTTAATGCTACACGTGGAACATTCCTGGCAGAAGATCTCCATGGAGACGCGCGGATGGACTGATGAACCCTCAACCGCAAAAGTTCCGGTGTCCTTTTAAAGACTGTACACAACCTGATTCTAGATGTATTTTTCAGACAGAATCGTTCAAACGTCACAGGTTCCTAATGGGACTTGAAGCCGTGACGTTCCAAATACCACGACACTCTCTCGCTCTTCCCGTCTCGGCGTTCCCAATATTTTGCCGCCGTCGAACTTACGGAGCAGTTGAGGAATTACTTATTTAAAAGATAAGGTTTCCTCTGTTGTCAGCAAAAAAAAAACACCTCTTGTCCATAACGGGACAAAACCAATGCAGTGTGAAATCAAAGGTCACCCGCAGATAAACAGCACTAACAGCCCAGAGCAGAGGTGACAAGTGCTCCCCCTCCACGCTCGCCGCTCCCCCTCGCCGCTCCCCCTCGCCGCTCGCCAAATTAATTAAGAGCCCAGATTCAACATGGCACCAGCAACAAAGAGGAGAACAAGCACCGGGACTCAACATGGCACCAAAAACAAAGAGAGAACAAGAAAGATTCAACATGAGACCAGCAACGACCAGAACACAGGCAGAACAATCCAACACGGCACCAGCAGCACAGGCAGAACAAGCAGCGTGTGTTTGTGTTTAAAGCTTAAAGTCTCTGTACCTGATTTTAAAACGTGAAAAACAGAACAGTCGATCTTAAACAGTTCGGTCCAGAGTTTTGTCTCGTTCTGAGATTTTTTATAATGACTTGAACTTTCACAGTCCAGAGTTTAGCCGGCTAATGCTAACAACAACAACAACTAGCATGTTAACCACACACTTCCTGACTCTAGAGCAGGGGTGTCCAAACCATGGCCCAGGGGCTAAATGCGGCCCTCAGACCTTCAGGTGAACTGGCCCAGTGGATCATAATCAGTGTTTTTTTTTAAATTTGAGTAATTCACCAAATATAAAAAACATCACACACACCTAGTGTTTTATTTATCACCTTATTTAAAGTATCAAGTCAAACTATGTCAGATGCACCGTCTGATTTATTGACTGTATTGACTCTGGTCTGTGTCCAGTATTTTTCAAGATATGGCCCTCGGTGAAAAAAGTTTGGGCCCCTGTTCTAAAATAAAGCAGCTCAATGGAACTTACACAGATCTGTGTAAAACTATCACTGAATGACATCACAAGGTGAAACGGAGCATTTAGAGTTTAACATGTGTGAATGAAACAAAAGGTGTGTTTATGAGGAGAAACTGTTTTAGAACATGAGTAAAACATGAGTAGAACACGAGTAGAACACGAGTAGAACACGAGTAGAACACGAGTAAAACACGAGTAGAACGTCCGTCCTGCGTGATCGTTGCGTGTTTAAAGTGGACCAAACACACTCGTCTGCTCCGTGTCGTCAGAACATATTTAGCTGCTCTTTTCCCGCGTCGGGTTCATTGAATGTTTTATGTTGCAGTTGGAGGAGTCGATCTCTCCAGACGCGCGGCGCCGCTGCTCCGTCTTCACAGCTCCGCCTCGAGCCCGGGATCCTGGCGGCGCAGTATTAAACGTCTCACCCCGGGCAGCGCGCTAATCCACAGCGTCTGCAGGTGTCTCTATCTGTCCATGACCGAGCGATAAGCCCGAGCCCGGAGGAGGCAGCGGCTAAACACACGCTACATCGACGTGAGGGTGTGTCAGAGTGTGTCTGTGTGTGTTTGTGTGTGTCAGAGTGTGTCAGGGTGTGTTTGTGTGTGTGTTTGTGTGCGTTTGTGCGTCTGGGGCTCAGTCAGTCGCACACTCAGCGAGACGAGAACAGAAGCTCTGAGGTAATGACTCCTCAGCTGGGAGCCACTAGTAAAAAAACATCTGCATTGGGCCTTATCTCCAGAAGCACAAAAACAACACACACATCGTTTGGAGGGTTTTACCTGAGCCCTGCCCCGTGTTCTTTACAAATCAGTCAAGTGGAAATGTTTACAACTGGGACCCAGAACCTAACGTCTCTGAAACCGAGGCCGAGCAGAACTCCATCACGCCGAGTCCCATCAGGGCGACTCATCGCGCTCTAATCGTGAACGATACGGCGCTTTGGACGTGAAAGGGCCGGTGTCTGAAGGAGCTCGTTTGTTTGGAGGATCTGGACTTTGGAGACGTGGGGATGTTTGTGCTAAACGTCTGCAGCAGGTTAATATAAAGTCGTAGTTTTTCATGTTTTATCACAGTGTGTTTCACTTTCCTCTGAATCTCTTCTTTGTGCCTGAGCTGTTGTTGTTGTTGTTGTTGTTGTGCTGTTGCCGTAGAAACGTGGCCTCAGAGCTGTGGAACTTTCCCTGATGTAAAACTCACTTTGGTCCAGACAAAAGTCTGATTTTTTTTTGCAAATCAAAGTTTTATTCATTTACTTTGATTGTACTTTTGTTTGTGGAGGGACATTTGGACGAATCAGATGCTGCAGTTTGTAACGTCACAGAGCGGCTCATTATTTTGATCTGTTGTGTTGTTTTGTGTTGTTTTGTGTTGTTTTGTGTTGTTTTGTGTTGTTTTGTGTTGTTTTGTTTTGTGTTGTTTTGTGTTGTTTTGTGTTGTTTTGTGTTGTTTTGTGTTGTTTTGTGTTGTGTTGTTTTGTGTTGTTGTGTTGTGTTGTTTTGTGTTGTATTGTGTTGTGTTGTATTGTTTTGTGTTGTGTCATTATGTAACTTTTAGCCTGTACAGATCCAGTTCTCTACAGGTCAGTTCAAAATGGCGTCTGTTTACATTTGAGTCTCGTGTTTTTTGGAGTTTTGTGACTGGAGCCAGTTTTACCAGTGAGAGCACAGGACTAAACCAGGACTGAACCAGGACTAAACCAGGACTAAACCAGGACTGAATCAGGACTGAACCAGGACTGAACCAGGACTAAACCAGGACTAAACCAGGACTGAACCAGGACTGAACCAGGACTAAACCAGGACTGAACCAGGACTGAACCAGGACTAAACCAGGACTGAACCAGGACTAAACCAGGACTGAACCAGGACTAAACCAGGACTAAACCAGGACTGAACCAGGACTGAACCAGGACTGAACCAGGACTAAACCAGGACTAAACCAGGACTGAACCAGGACTGAACCAGGACTGAACCAGGACTGAACCAGGACTAAACCAGGACTGAACCAGGACTGAACCAGGACTAAACCAGGACTGAACCAGGACTGAACCAGGACTAAACCAGGACTGAACCAGGACTGAACCAGGACTAAACCAGGACTAAACCAGGACTGAACCAGGACTGAACCAGGACTGAACCAGGACTAAACCAGGACTAAACCAGGACTGAACCAGGACTGAACCAGGACTGAACCAGGACTAAACCAGGACTAAACCAGGACTGAACCAGGACTAAACCAGGACTGAACCAGGACTAAACCAGGACTGAACCAGGACTGAACCAGGACTGAACCAGGACTAAACCAGGACTAAACCAGGACTGAACCAGGACTAAACCAGGACTGAACCAGGACTAAACCAGGACTAAACCAGGACTGAACCAGGACTAAACCAGGACTGAACCAGGACTAAACCAGGACTGAACCAGGACTAAACCAGGACTAAACCAGGACTGAACCAGGACTAAACCAGGACTAAACCAGGACTGAACCAGGACTGAACCAGGACTGAACCAGGACTAAACCAGGACTGAACCAGGACTAAACCAGGACTGAACCAGGACTAAACCAGGACTAAACCAGGACTGAACCAGGACTAAACCAGGACTGAACCAGGACTAAACCAGGACTGAACCAGGACTAAACCAGGACTAAACCAGGACTGAACCAGGACTAAACCAGGACTAAACCAGGACTGAACCAGGACTGAACCAGGACTGAACCAGGACTAAACCAGGACTGAACCAGGACTAAACCAGGACTGAACCAGGACTAAACCAGGACTAAACCAGGACTGAACCAGGACTAAACCAGGACTGAACCAGGACTGAACCAGGACTCATCCCAAAAACACTGAAAAATATTTAGATTTTACAAAAAACAAAATCAAACCTGACGTAGATGAACCTGATGGAGATGAACCTGACGTAGATGAACCTGACGGAGATGAACCTGACGGAGATGAACCTGACGGAGATGAACCTGACGGAGATGAACCTGACGTAGCTCCATCCTGAGCTCTGGTCTCGTCTCTCGTCTTTATGATCACATCATTATCTCATAAACTGCATAAAGACGACCGACCTTTGCCCTCTGACTGATGTGAAGGGGCCCGGGCTGAGGAACTGTCCCATCACATGTGAGGTCATCAGGTCATCAGGACATCAGGACATAAGGTCATGAGGTCATGAGGTCATGAGGTCATGTGCTGTTGGGGCATCTAATGGTCATTTCCTGCACATCCAGTGAGGACAGTGACAGTGGTTTATGTGTCGCCCCCAGTGAGAGACAGCGCCTCCACCCGGTCTCTGCCTCCACCCCGCTCTCACCCCCACCCCGCTCTCACCCCCACCCCGCTCTCACCCCCACCCCGCTCTCACCCCCACCCCGCTCTCACCCCACCCCGCTCTCTCCACCTCCACCCTCTCATCCATCGTGGCGTCTTGTCTAATTAAAGCTCGTTAACATTCATCCCAAGGTCTTATGCAGATGAGCACAGAGGGAGCGGTGCAGCACATTAAGAAAACAACCTGGGGGGGGGGGGCTCGGAGGTGAGCGGCGGCGCGGAGGTGAGCGGCGGGACATGATGAGCTGGTATCTGAATTGAGACGTGTCTGGATATCTCCGATTTGACCTCATTCATCAATTAATTAGCGCCATTAGCAGGAGGTGATGTGGAACGGAGCTGAAATGCTGCACCACAGACGTTTGTTGACTGTGTGCGTCTGGAAAACATAAGACACACATCCGCCGCGTTAAAGGGGAGTCACTTTGAGCCGCGGGGTTCGCCACCTGCTTGTCTCCGCGGAGATACAAGGAATGTTTCACAGTGTGGCATTACACTTCTCTCCACGGAGGCAGCGGCTGAAAAACCAGGCCAAGTTCTGGGTCAGATCTGGGAAGAATTTATTATTATTATTTTTTTAAATAACTGACACAACAGCAGCACTTTGTCTCTGCACAGTCGACTCAAAGACAGAGACTTTTTAGGAGTTTGGGGAAAATGTGTGAACCTGATGATGTGAAATGAACCTAATGCAGGAGTTAAAGCCTCATTATGTAAAACCCTCCACATAAAGAGACACGAGGACGACGACTTTCAACACGTTTGTCTTTTACACTGAGCTCAAAATATCAGGACAAAGAGAAAAGACGACGAACATGAACTGACCCCAGACGACGCAGAGCTCGGCCTCAAACACGGGACGTTTCAGGCTCTAAAGCTGCTCCACCTGCTCTGAAAAAAATGTCTTAAACTTTGTTCTGAACAAACTCCAGATCCTCCGTCTCTGTGAACTCAAACTGCTCTGGTCCAAACAGATCCTCAGCCTTTTCACTTAAACCATCAGAGAATCAGCTCCAGACTCTGAATCTGTCTGTGCATCGGAATCATTTTACTAGAAATGTGAAAAAAGTACATTTTAGAAAATCAAACGTGTCACATGAGTCGGGTTTGTTTGTTGTTTTTTGCTGTAAAAACCTGCACAGAGTTGATTTTTTAAACTGGTTTGGACTGAAGGAAACACACTGCACTGGACACGGGACATTTATTGTATTTTCTGCTGATTTCAATGATGAACTGTTTGTTTTATAATATAATCCTGATGAAATGTGTGTTTTAATGTTCATCTGCAGAGAGAAAGAAACAGCAGCTAAATCTGGAACAAATCATCTTTTCTTTTGTGAGATTCATGAATTTGTACATGATCCTGATAAATAAAGAATAAAGAAAAAAAAGTGAAAAAGTTGAAGTGGGACATTTGTGCATTTCTCTAATCAGTAAAACAGAAAAACCACAGAGTTATAATTATAAAGCTCTGACCACATTATGAAGCAGGACGTTAAACTTTTACCGCTCACAATGTTCGAAAAGATATCAACAAAATGAACGTTTTTAGTTTTGTTTCAGAACTTGTGATTTAAGGAGTGAGAAGAGAAATGTCATATATGATAAAAAAACGAGGGTTAAATAGAAATATCTGCTGAAAGCTAATGCTAACGCTAACTCAACATGTAAAAGTCCTGAGGAAACAGTGGGCGATGAATATTTTCTGGACAATCAGTGGAAAAAGTTTAAAATATAATAGCGCTATGTGGCAAAAGACGACGTTTAAATCTGTCATATGGACAAATGTTTGTTGGAGACGTGTCGCTGCAGTGAAACATCTTCACTCAAACATTTGTCCATTTGACAGATTTAAACTTCATCTTTTCTTCTGGATCCGACCTGGACGACTGAAGGACACAGACGTAAAGCTTTATCTTCTAAACATGTAAGATCTGGCAAAGAATTAGTAAAAATGTAAAATAAATCCAGCAGAGACGTTGGGCCTGAGACAAATGTGACGGGTCCAGACTTCAGTCCAAACTCACACGGTTCAAGGAACAGTCAAGTCATTTGAAAACTTGGCCGAGGAGTTTAATCTCCTCAGTAAGAACTTTTATAGAGACCTGCAAGATCTTATATCAAAGGAAAAATACAGTCCCTTCAACAGCTCCACAGATCCTCAACGTCTAAGAGAGTTTAAATTATAAAACAAATATGAAGACGTCAATTATGTTTTTAAAATCCTGGGATGATTTGGAGTTTGCAGTGACGAGGAGCAGAGCCTGAGCTGAACAAAGTCTCCTCAATGGAAAGAATGTGCCGATAAAGAGAGTTCTACATGGAAACTATGGTCCAGATCAGTTTGGACGATTCACAAACGTCCACAGACCATGAGGAGGTTCATCAGCTCCAGCTTCTCCACAGCCCAAAAGTCCAGCCAAACTCAACGTCTTAAACCATCAAGAAAATGTGTGGGTCAAATATAATTCACCTTAAACACGTTAGATTCTCCAAACAAACCACAGGCTGAATGTTCTAAAGTCAAAACAAATATCAGACCTGGAGCCTCAAATGATCCAGATCCATCAGGTTTATACAATAAAAACTGAAACTAAACTATTTAAGACAAATGTCTCAATATTTAGTTCAAATGCAACAAAAATAATGAATTTATAAAAGGTGCTTTGAGTTTCATTTACAGCCTCAAAAGTTTATTTTAATGTGAGTGACATGTGATGAAAATGTCCGGTTTGTTAACGTAAGATATTAACCCCATTTTGGGGAAATTGTCTTTGTTCTGACGTCTCCAAATTAAAATAATCACATTATTGATCCCTCAGTAGTAACTGCACAAGTTTGTGTCTTTGTAAAGGAAACACCCTGTAGTTTTACCCACAGGCGTCAGAATCACTGTGAGTTTGTCTGCTGAACATTTAGACACTTTGGAACACACGTAAAAAAAAAAATTTTCTCATCCTCGCCAAAAAATTTTTGTGAAAATGAAGGTGTAGAAAAAAATACACCATACCTCAACTGACAAGACTGTTGACCACTTACATTTCAAATTTGAGGTCAATACCTATAAAAATGAGAGTTTTAGACTCTCACTTATCATGAGTAAGTCCAGGCCTCTCCAAACATATCCAAATGAAGACATTTGGAGAACGTTTGGGAAAAGTGCAAGAACTTTTGAATGTTTCAACCACAGAGACATCAATGAGGCTCAACTGAAAACTCACAGAGAGGAATCTGTATCTGCAGCTGCTCTATTACTGTACATTTATATATCAAAACACTATATAAAATGTATATTTGTATATAAAATACAGTCAAAACAAACATATATTTACAAACCACACACTGCAAACAGTGAACAAACACACACACACACACACACACACACTTCAAAATGTAAACAAACACACTGCAAACTGAGAACACACTGCACATGTGACAGTGTGTGTCTTTCTGTGACAGTGTGTGTCTTTCTGTGACAGTGTGTGTCTTTCTGTGACAGTGTGTGTCTTTCTGTGACAGAGTGTGTCTTTCTGTGACAGAGTGTGTCTTTCTGTGACAGTGTGTGTCTTTCTGTGACAGTGTGTGTCTTTCTGTGACAGTGTGTGTCTTTCTGTGACAGTGTGTGTCTTTCTGTGACAGTGTGTGTCTTTCTGTGACAGTGTGTGTCTTTCTGTGACAGAGGCTCAGTGGTCAGAGCTTTGGTCTGGGACCAATTTCTCTCATTGTGTCTTTAGGCAAGACACTTCACCCACGTGGTGTGTGTGATGATTGGTGGGGGTCGGGGGCAGATTGGCATGAGCTAATGCTAATGCTAATGCTAATGCTAATGCTAATGATTACACATGATATATTTGACCTACAATTAAGTCAATAGCAGAATAAAACACGCTCACCGATCAGGGACAGTCCATCAGGACATCAGGTCCTCTGCTCCTCAGTCCATCCTGATCTTCACTCAGGTCCATGAGCCGCTCCGGGTCCAGATGTCTCTAGTTTCACTTGTACAAACATCCACAGTGTCCTCGGTCTGTACTTCCTTTGTTTTGTCCGTTTCTTCTTGTTTAAAACACATGATGTTTGACAGAAGCAGAGCTCCCGAGGACGGGCCGTCGGAACGTTCAGTGTTTACGGTTAATCAGATAAAAAAAGCAGAAAAAACACGCTCCGGAAGTAGATGAAGTACCACTTCCTGTTCTGCGCAGCTGTCAGACTGATACAAGTCTAGAGCGCCCCCATGTGGTCGCCCCCGTGTGTGTGTGTGTATGACAACAACCAACATGTGACTTTATATTTGAATAAATTCACTTATAAGTCTCATCTGAGTATAATACATACACATACATGTGCACATACACATACATGTGCACATACACATACATGTGCACATACACATACATGTGCACATACACATACATGTGCACATATGTGTGTAGATGTACATAAGCCGTCGTGTTTACTCTGGATAAACCTGTATCTGTGGTGTGTAAATGTGTTTATTCACACATGTGGTTAATTATATTTGTGTCTCTGTGTTTCTCTCTGTGTCTCTGTGTTTCTCTCTGTGTTTCTGTGTCTCTGTGTCTCTGTGTTTCTCTCTGTGTTTCTCTCTGTGTCTCTGTGTTTCTCTCTGTGTCTCTGTGTCTCTGTGTCTCTGTGTCTCTGTGTTTTATTTCAGTGACGTCCTGTGTCTTTGTTCCAAACTCGTTGTGTTTTACACAGAACATGACTCTGTGTTTTGTTTTTTAAAGGTTCATTTAAAACGACGTTTCTCTTTAATCAACACAATGAAAAACAAAAACACAACGTGATTAAAAACTTTTATAACGTCTGAGTCCAACAGAACAAATCGAATTCATCTCAGTGATTCTCTGATCCCCTGTCCCGCCCATGTCCCCCGTCCCCCCTGTCCCCCCAGGACCAGGACAGGACTTTTAGAAACACCTGTAAATAAATGACATGCTCAGGTCCTCCACTGAAAATGCTCCGTAGTGCAGCTTTAAACACTCACTCTCTCACTGTGTCCCCGTCCCCTCTCTCCCCCCGTCCCCTCTCTCCCCCCGTCCCCTCTCCCCCCGTCCCCCCGTCCCCTCTCCCCCGTCCCGTCTTAAACCTGCTGCACTGTTCCAGCTCACAGACCTAATGTGAGGGTCATTACTTCACTCACACATTACACCCTCCAGGTGCATTCTGGGAAATATCTATGATGCAAATGATCTGCAGGAAAAAGACACAGAGAAGACGACGAGAAGACGTTATGTCCTCACGTCAACACGAGGGACATGTGACCTCATTATTGTCCAATCACTGTCCACTCACACTGTCCCCTCACACTGTCCACTCACACTGTCCCCTCACACTGTCCCCTCACTCTGTCCCCTCACACTGTCCCCTCACACTGTCCCCTCACACTGTCCCCTCACACTGTCCCCTCACACTGTCCCCTAACACTGTCCCGTCACACTGTCCCGTCACACTGTCCCCTCACACTGTCCCCTCACACTGTCCCCTCACAGGACGATTCTATTACAGTAAATATGACACATTTCTGTATTTGCATAAACATGATCTTTTTTCACTAAACTAAATCTTTATTATTTGTAAAATTGCGTTTTTGTCCTTCGTGACGTCCTGTTCCGTCGCTTTACTGAGCGTCTCTCACTATTGACTCGGGTCGACTTGAGGCTTGTGGGAGCGAGGACGCGGCTTTGTGCTTAAGGCTCGGCCCGAATGGACCTTACAATATTTAATCCGGGAGAATAAAGGGATTGAAGAGGCTGTGGCGGCCGGTTTGAGCGGCTGCCAGGGCGGAGGGGCGGAGGGGCGGAGGGGCGGCGGCGCAGGCAGGACGGTGAATTATGGGCCCCGCGCGTGGACTCATATTTCTGAAGCGGCCGCGCGTCTGGCCGTGCGCGGCGGCACAGCGCAGCACTTCCTAAGATCCTGTTTGTAACTGTCTGTGGAACAAGAGCCCAGGGGAGGAGCTCACTTAAACTCACTCACCTTCACCGCCGGCCCCCCGTCCATCCCCCCGTCCCCCCGTCCATCCCCCCCGTCCCCCCGTCCGTCCCCCGCCAAAAAACATGCACTTAGAAAATCACACGCGCTAAGTAAAGTATGCACACGGCGCACAAACACGGCACAGGAAGAGCAGGAACCAGGGCTAAAATAAAAAGTCCTCCTCAAAGGACCAAGTGTCAAATAGACACGCATGAAAAGGCCCACGGAGCACTTTACGCCGCATACATATGTGATGCACCGCCAAGGTCACGCCGCAGCCCCAACGGCGCCCGCTCCGTTCACCTTCAAGGATCAGCGGCTTTCAAGTGGAGCTTTGCGTGTCTTCTCCATAAACACCGCTCTCTTTGAGTCCACAAACCCCCGAGCGTGCGGCCCCTCGCTCAGACGCAGAGGCAGAGTCCAGAAGCAGGGGGCGCTGTGTGGACAGATATACTGTGGCAGTTGGGGTAAGCAGGCGGGCTCAGGAAACGATGATGAAGTGCAGCATTAGCGCAGTGATTAACTCCTTCTCGCGCTCTTCCTCCTCTCGTTCAGAGCCATTTCCTCCCAGTGTGGGACGGGAGGGGGACAGGAGGGGGACGGGGACGGGAGGAGGACGGGGGGGGGCCTCTGATCATTCCCCTGACACACCGTCCATCTGTGAGCAGGAGCTGGCAGCAGCACGGCTCCTTCACCAACACACTGCTCAGACTCCTCAGCTGCTCCTCCAGCTCCTCCAGCTCCTCCAGCTCCTCCAGCTCCTCCAGCTCCTCCAGCTCCTCCAGCTCCTCCAGGCCCAGTGCAGAACGAGCTGAGGAGCATTCGACGTTCAGAGGGACGTAAACATCGGACGCTTCCATTAAGTGACATTATTTTAGGCTCCTGAAATGAGGCACAAACACTGAGGCTGAAATGCACCTGTTTGTCCCCCTGTAGACTGTTTGTCCCTTTTTAGCCCCACCTTTTTGCTCTTTTTAGCCCCACCTTTTTGCTCTTTTTAGCCCCACCTTTTTGCTCTTTTTAGCCCCACCTTTTTGCTCTTTTTAGCCCCACCTTTTTTCTCTTTTTAGCCCCACCTTTCTGCTCTTTTTAGCCCCACCTTTTTGCTCTTTTTAGCCCCACCTTTCTGCCCTTTTTAAATCCACCCTTTTGCCTCTTTAGCCCCACCTTTTTGCTCTTTTTAGCCTCACCTTTTTGCTCTCTTTAGCCCCACCTTTTTGCCCTTTTTAGCCCCACCTTTCTGCTCTGTTTAGCCCCACCTTTTTGCTCTTTTTAGCCCCACCTTTTTGCTCTCTTTAGCCCCACCTTTTTGCCTTTTTAGCCCCACCTTTTTGCTCTTTTTAGCCCCACCTTTCTGCCCTTTTTAAATCCACCTTTTTGCCTCTTTAGCCCCACCTTTTTACTCTTTTTAGCCCCACCTTTTTGCCTCTTTAGCCCCACCTTTCTGCCCTTTTTAAATCCACCTTTTTGCCTCTTTAGCCCCACCTTTTTGCCTCTTTAGCCCCACCTTTCTGCCCTTTTTAAATCCACCTTTTTGCCTCTTTAGCCCCACCTTTTTGCCTCTTTAGCCCCACCTTTCTGCCCTTTTTAAATCCACCTTTCTGCCCTCTCAGACCTCGGTTTCTTCAGCCTTTCCGAGCTGCTGTGAAACTTTCATGAGCGCCTGTCCCATTTGGCGTGAGGTGATGTTAACGTTCTTCAGAGTGCATAAAACAACAACTAGGATCTATGGGCCACACAAACGCACACTCATAAATATTACACGTCTGTGAAGTCAATCTCACGGCGTCTAAATGACCCGTCCATGACCTAAACCTGAAACAGCACAGTGGGTTTAGAAGCATCGTGTACTCAAATACTCAAATACTCATACTCACTCACGGCTCTCACGGCTCTCACGGCTCTCACGGCTCTCACGGCTCTCACGGCTCTCACGGCTCTCACGGCTCTCTTGACTCTCTTGACTCTTTCAGCTAAATCTGGGCCAGAGCCTTTAGTTCATCACATGGACAATCACCGAATGGGCAGAGGCCGTAGTAGTTCGTGTTATTCCAGAGTGGATGTGACACTGGACGTGTTCGTTCGTGTTTGGTCGCGGCAGGTACCAGGGAGCGAGGCCCCGCCCACACTGTCACAGCCGCCATCAGGGGCCGAGCGGCGATCAAAGGGCCAGGTGGTGTTGGCAAATGACCTGTATTCAGCAGAGCAGTAACAGTTTGTCCTGTTCACAAAGAGGCCGTTCTGTCGTCACTGCCCACATCCCTGACCACATCACTGACCACATCGCCGCACGCTCACATCAGACACATGACCAGGACCAGGAGGGGACGTCCTCTGGTCCTCGCAGGTGCACAAAGAGCAGACACAGAGGTAAAAACAGAGGTAAAACAGAATGAGTCAGACTCGTGTTATTAGCGGCCTGGAAGAAGCCCACTTCTCCAGATGACAATAACTGGGGCTTATGATATTGTACTGTGTGAGAACCAATTTCACCCTTGTTACCAATAATGCCTGAGTTCATTGTTAGTGGAGCGGTCGGTCCTTTGTGCGACCCAGATGCACTTTTATTTTTGTGTGAAAAAGGTTTAATACTCTGAGAAGTAAGTACATTTGGCGACACGTCGTTTTCAGCCTTATTAGTTCAACCATCCAAAGAGGATTGTATTTGAGTGCAGGATTTGTGAAAAGAGGAACACAGAAGCTCTGGATGTATGATTAATGTGCTGAGGCCTTCTATGGGAGCCTTCAATCTTCCAGGAACATGAAATAATAACATAGGTTGATAACATTCTGATGAAACGTGATGCCATAAAGCTCGTGGGTTATTGAAACAGATACGTTCTTATCTGCTCAAACGCGTGAGAGGCTCCACACTTCCGCACACTGCAGTCAGCTCCAATAACAAGCACGTTTATGGTGTTGGTGAGTTTTGTGGACCTTCACCTGTTATACCATCATTATTGGGTTTCCTTCAGTAAAACCGAGCCTCTCTCTGGGATGCACATCGAGTCTTGGCCTGTATTTCTCTTTTGTGCCCTTATAAATTTTACACAATTACATGCCAAGCTGGCTTTTTTGTCCAGGAGTAGAAATTACAGCTGCCTCCTCCCGCTCCTCTCATCCTGGCATCGCTCATCTATTATTCAGTTTTTAATTTGGCTATTTGAGGTTTGTTCCCCCGTTTGGCGACAAGTAAGCCTCTGCTAAACAGGCCCTTATCCATTACACTAAATCTAGCACACAGCAGACAGCATTGTGGGATTGACCATTAGAGAGGTTATTGATATAACTACCATTCCCCCTTGTCATTATCTCTCTAATTTATCTGTAATTGTATAGCAGCTCGTTAGACCTGCCTCACCTTGATGCAGAAAGAAAACATCTTTACTTTCTGAAACACATCCATGTTTGGAAAGTTTACACAAAACGCGATCCGTCCAATTACGGCCGGACGAGGAAACGCCGAGTCGCCTCCGCGGCCATTTTGTCGGGGGGCTTTTGTGTTTCTGACAAAAGTTTCCAAATTGCGATTGGCTTTTATGCAGGGCACCGCGGACCCTCGCCTCCTCCGCCGCTCCTATAATCATACGCAATTGTCGTAAAGCGAAGAGAAAGGCGCGGCTTTTTACCGGGATCTATGGCTCATTGTATCCTATGTGTCACACGAGCCGGCGATCGATTCCACTCAATAGTCTATTAATAGGCGAGTCCTGGCTGCGTTCAGAGTATCGGCCGACCGTCCACTGCGCCGGGCGGTCGAGAGAGAGCCATCCCGGCCTTTATGTTAACGGCTCAAACCTCTTAATCATCTCAGTTTCCCATTGACTTCGCCCTCTGCGCTTCTGCTCGTTTGAGGATGACTCTTTCTGTACCAGAGTGAGGTCAAACGCTCTTTAAGCAGCTGTACGCCAACATATTTGAATATTTCCTTCATTGACTCCTATTACGACCCTAAATACCTCATACGGACTAATTAAAACAAAGTGACTCTCGACGGAATGGCCTTTCTCCTCGTTCGGCGTGATGATAATAAGCTGGTCTGATACCGGAGTGATTACTGATAGGACCTGCAGAGAGATCCTCCATCTTAAGTGTAAGTGATCGGCCTAATAGAGCGTGCTGTGTAGTTATGGGATAGTGTGACCAAACGCAGACTGCAGCCGCGCGCAGTCAAAGCACCTGAGTAATATAAAACAAATATTACTATTGATCGCCAGTCGTTAAATTCCTCCCACCTCTAATAATGCTGAAAAACAAATAGCGGTTCGATCCTTCCAGTCCTCACTATCTCACACAGATTACTGCATCAGTCGAGTCAAATCTCTGATGCATTTTTATGTGTTTGTTTCAAACTATTTTTGTTTCAGCGTTTAATGCAGACGCCACGCCGCGGGTCGATGGCGTGAGGTCCGGCGGTTCATCTGGTGTGAAGTTCGGCCTCTCCAGTTTTACCGTCTCGCTCTGAGCGGTCTGGGAGGTGGTCGGAGTCACGTGATCTCCCTGAGCGCGAGCCCCGCCCCCCTGCGCCGGGACGAGGGCTGTCACATTCGTCTTTGTCAGACGGCCGTGTGCCACCCATTCATCAGGCCTGCCAGCGGTGGCATCCCTCTCCTCTGTGCCCGGAGACTGGGCACGTCCGGGCTGAGTGCGCCCCGTGCACACACACACACACGGACACAGATACACACACACACAGATACACACACACACAGATACACACACACACAGATACACACACACACACAGTCTGATGGATTCATTTATTAGGCCTTTCATTACCCACGGGGCCAATGGTGAATCTCACCCAGTGCCACTGCATTGCACAGCTATTCCTGCCTCCAGGACGACCGCCAGCGCCGACCGCACACGACACGCCAGACTCAGGCTCATTAGTAAAACACAAGTATTTGGACTTTGCAAAACGCCGCCACAATCTCCACAAGAGCAGACTGAGTGTGAGGAGTCAGTACATGTGTTCATTTAAACAGATTCAGACATAATGAAGCACATTATTACAGAGTTCAAACGTCTGAGCTTCACACGAGGAAAAAATACATTTAAGGCACATTTGACACAACTGTCCCACCTGTGTGATGTGTGTGTGTGCATTTAAGAGGAAACACACATTACACACATATAAAACACACAACACACAGGATTATCCCCTCAGCACAAACAGGACGATTATTTCATCTTATCACACTGAGGATTATTATTTCTCATCACACACAGGACCTTTTACAGACGAGGCTCTTTTGTTTCATTATGGTCCAGTCTGTGCTTTTTCCGTCTTTATGAACCTCGCCTAAAGAGCCTGCTCCGAATCACTTCTTTTGTGTGACAGGCTGCACATTCCAAACCAATTGGAGAGAACCGAGCCACAGACTGTGAGGATTCAGTTCAATACTGCCTGCAAAACTTAGTATTATTGATTGCTCAGGATGGTAAATTCAATATAGTCTAAAGAAGTTAGAATTGTGGATCTACAAGCCAAGCAATTCAATAGTGTTCATCCAGGCAGTGGTGAGGATCTGGGCCCTGTCTGATTCAATCCGAGCAGCTGCGGAGAAGCTACGAGGGATGGAAGAGCCAACAAACGCAATACACTGCAGCTCCAGAAAGGATCTAAGGAGTCAACAAATTTAATAGCGCCGCTTTATCTGCTCATATGTTGGTGCGACTACAGTGAAGCGGCGCTCGGAGGGAGGCCCGTCCAAAGCTCTGAGGACGACTGCTGTTTATCCCACATAAACCGCCATCTTTACTGTGTCCAAGGCCGGTCCTGGTTTAATTATTACAAATCCGCCACGTGAGTTCTGTGCCAGTAATGAAGCCTCCTCCAAACTCAGCTCAGAGGGACTCGCTTAAACCTCCGTGACAGCGTGGAAATAAGGTTAGCGTTATGAGGAAAATGCTCTGGATAAACAGTATGCTTCTGCGTGACATCAGACTCGCGGGGACGGGCGGACGGTTTAAACTGTCACCGCGACGCTCGTTTAAGGAACGCCGAGGAAATTCCAAATCAGCTAAAATCCTGGGAGACTGTGTAGGACTCACAATAGCGACACGGCTCCCTCCTCTCGCTCCGGACGCTCACAATCAAAGCTGCATTAAGTGTGGCATAAATTAGACACAGATAACATAAGTCTCCGCGCTGGGGGATAAAGCGGGATATGCTGTACAACACTCCAGAGGATACACACGCTTTTCAATTACACTCATCTCAACAATGACGAGCTTTTACACAAACAAAAGGAGAACACAGGACAGAGGAGGTGGGAAAGGTCCAAGCGCCGCAGTTTGACCAACTCAACTTTAATAAACTTTGGTTAAAAGAGAAAAAATGGACTTTTAAGAGTTTTAAGAGTTTATTTTGTGTGTTTAGATCCAAGAATGTTTGAGTGATCAAGATGACACTGGTCTAGAATTAGATGTTTTTATTAATTTATTTATGTATCTATTCACTTATTAATTAATTTATTCATTTATTTCTTATTTATTCATAAGATGTTAAATATACTTTGGTTAAAGGAGATATCCTGTTCACACTTGTATGAGTTTGTGTTTAAATCCACACGTCTGAGGAATCGAGACACTATTGGTCTGAAATGTGATGTTTTGAGTGAATGTTTTTATTTATTTATTTGGAGCACAGATCCTCCTAAAGCTCATCTCACAGTCTGTTCTTATACGAGCTCAAAAACGAGTGGGAAGAAGAAAACTTATCAAGTCCCAGCTCGATCCTCCATCAGGACAAATCAAACACTTTGTTTATGTTTAATGTTCAGTTACAGGAAAAAAGAAAAGGGGAAAAGAGAAAAAATAGAATATATATATACACACCTCTACACGTGAACAAACATATTCGATCTCATTTAGTTCTCTGTCAGACCAGACCAGGTCTTTATAGAAAAACTTCATGAATTTAAATGATTCACTTTTACATCGTCTGTGTCCCTCAGTCGTCCAGATCTGATCCATAAACACAAATATCTGCAGGACGAAAGGTAAAACGGAGGATTGGAATTAGCTAATCTGTTTCCTGTTACAGCTGCTCAGATTAAACACGATCAACGCTAATGCTAATGCTAATGCTAATGCTAATGCTAACGCTAACTCAATATGGAAACATCCTGAGGAAACAGTGGACTCTGAATATTTTCAGGACAATCAGTGGAAAAAGTTAAAATATAAGAGCCTTATTTAGTAAAAGACGAGGTTTAAATGTGTGAAGATTCACCTGTACAACCAAACTTCATCTTTTGCTCCTTTGGCGTTGGTTTAATTTTAAATCCAGACACTATAGAATGTGTAAAGAAGCACATGTGACGTCACCACAGCGTTCAAAATGAAGCTCATCGAGGCTAAAGCAGGTACAGCGGCTAAACTGGAGACGAGCTCCACATTTGGAATTTCTGAGCTCAAGTGTCATAGCAACCAAAGAGCCAATCAGGAGTGAGGCTGTTGAAGGTCACGCCCCTTCTTAGCAACGCTGTCAATCAAACCTGTTGCTAACGCTAACAGGAGCGACCTGTTAGGGACAGAAGGACCTGATTTGTCTGTTATTAATGTTCAGATCTTGATTTACAGACACAATAGTGAAATAAAAACCCCAGGATCATGTAGAGGGTTAATACGAACATTTAAGACCAGAATGAGTCTGAAGCAGCAGAGACAGAGAGAGGACAGAGGGGACACAGAGGGGACACAGTTAAACGCAGAAAGTGAAATGGAGCAGGAAGTGCGCCCGTGGTCACTTCCTGTTTGGTACGCGGCGTTAGCAGGTTAGCTAAGTCCATTTATCCACACAGTCGATTCCTGCCCCAGATACTCGCTCACTGCACTTTACTTCTCTGATTTGAAGTTGTTTTAGATCAATGTCGCAATAAAAAAAAAAGTCCAAAACATAAAATCATGATCCTAAAATCATTCTGTCTCGTTTGAATCTTAAAATGTAGATTGAAGTTTGATGTGAGGCTGATCTAAAGATAAACTGTTGCACAATTTCTTTATGTTTTGTAAAAATCCAAAAATAAAGTAAAAAAAAAACCTTAAATCTAAAATAAATGAAGGCATTAAAGCGAGGGGAGCGGAGGCGGCTGAATCGTGCAAGGAATTCTCAAGTACAAATTTAGCTGTGAGGAACCCTGCATAACACAGGCAGCGCTGTAATCCCAACACTGCCGCACTGTCAGGCAGCTAATAAAAATAGGCTGGTGGCAGATCAAGCCGCTGATTCAAATACATCCAAAGCCTATCTTAACTCGACTGCAACAAAAATCCCATTCTGCTCATTTTCAGACTATTTTTTGCCCCCTCGCTGACTCGCTCTCTCTCCCGCCCCTGCACGCCGAGGTTCTGCGAGGTCTCTCTCCCTCCCTCACTATCATCGCTAAATCTATTTGGAGCTGCCGCTGGGAGCAATTGAGCAGAAATGGGTTTGTGCACATCTCGGAAGCGGTGTCTGTCATAAAAACACAAAGGTTTCGGGACAAAGAAGTGGTTAAATATCTGCGTGTCGGACCACTAGTTGCCTGCAGGGGTCCTCGGCGAGGGCCCACTCTGGAGATGGAACAACATCACAGCGACACACTTTTCTGTCAACAACGAGAATCCACAGGCACAACCGCGATGTTCACAAGCAGCCCGTGACAAAGACCGAGGGACTGTGCAAATACACTTCAGAATACAAATTAAACCCACACGAATCTCAAACGCTTCATTTTATCGTCCGGGGCTGAGTCACGTGGGCTGAGCGGGGACTTCCCTCACCCCAGACACGTCCTCCTGCTCCTCCGGTGGGACCTGAAGTGTCCCCAGGCGAGTCGAGAGTCATAGTCCCTCCGAATCTCCGAAAAAACAAAGCCGAGCCGAGCGTACTTCAGTTTAAAGTGTCTGTGTGTGACTTTAACGTGAACAATTAGTGCATTTTAAAGGTTTGGTGCAAATATTTTCCTCTTTTTCCTTTAATTCAGGGACGTCAAACACATTTTCACCGAGGGCCACGTCAAGAAAATGGTCGCTCTCAAAGGGCAAAGATGTATTGTGAAATAAATTTAACTAGTTATGTATTTATTACTTATTAAATTTACAAATATTGCACATGTATTTCCATAGATGTAAAATAATAATAATAATAATACATTTTATTTATATAGCGCTTTTCAAGATACTCAAAGTTGCTCAACAATACATACAAGAATAAAATATCACAAAATTTACAACATAAAATCAAACATTAAAAGCAAAAAATATGTTTGTATAACTGTGTCAAACCTTTTAATTTTACTTGTTTTGAGCCACATAAAATGACCTAAATGGGCCTTGAACTAGCATGCTAACAGAGCACTTCTAGGCTCAGTAAGACGCCGTGTCGTGGTGTTTGTGTTTTGACCCTGAGACCTGCTTTGCTAATAAATCTGTACAGGAGGAAAAACTCATTTTAGTCACGTTTTTATGCAGCGTTTTTGCTCCTTCAAGGCTCGACTCACAGAAATCGAACCACCAACCTCCAGATCAATGCACCAACGCTCTACCGACTGAGCCACCGTCGCCTCATTTCAATCGACCGCACGGACAGAAACAAATCAGGTTCAGACGTTTTAAATAAAGCAGCACAAAAAAATAAATTCCCAGGAGAAACAAAGCAGTGAGTGAAAACACAAATGTGACTGAAGTCCTTCAAAGAGACGACGACACGAAACATCATTAAAGAAACGACCCTGATGTTTCCATTTAAATAAAAGTCCAAACATGTGGCTCCAAAAAGACGACAGAACAGCTCCAAGTCGTGAGTCTGGATCAGTTTATTCAATTGTTTCGTGTTTATTCTCAGATCATTGTTTCTGTTGACGTTGTTCCAATATGTTTGCGTTGGGATTTCCCCGTTAGCGTCTTATCCTGGTATAGTTCCATAAAACAGAGCGTCCTCCGTTTGTGCGAGTGAGATAATATGACTGGAGCTAAAGCCCTGTGAACCTCAAAGAGCACGTTCATCTCCATGACTTTGAATTCATTACCCATCAAAGATAAGTCTCCTTTTGCACACGCTCGGCTCTATTTGTCAGTGTCACCGCACAAAGAACGAGGCGACTTACTCATGCCAAACATGCCTCCAGTTTAAACTTTTGGTAGCCCCTTTGAGCACTATTTTTTAATTAAACGAGCTCCTTTTCTTCAGCTGAACTGTCTCTTTGATACCGCGTTCCGCCGCTTCAAATGCCCACGATAACTTATCTTTCAATTACAGTGTTATTGTGGGTGTGGATTCAAACCTCTCGCCACGTTTCACCTGTGAACTCCGACGGCTGCGCGGGAAAAGCTGTGAGGTTTCTGAAGGTCCAGAGGCGGCGGCGGGACGGTGATGTACACGAGCGCGAGTGGACGAGGCTGACCCGGCTCTGTGTCCTGTCCCGCCACCGCCACTCGCCGCTCCACATTGACAAGCGGAGAGATTGAGGGCTAAGATTAGCAGACACTTTCTCACAGAAGGCCGGGGAGATACAGTATTGAGAATGAATGGCCACGTCATGTTGTCAATGTTGTAACCTTGGCAACAGACAGAGTACTATTTTAGTCCGGCGCTGGCCACCGGGACGGCTGACGGGCCGATCCTCCGCGCTCCAGTCCGGTATTATTACACAGAGACAGAAGCTCGCGGCGGAGTAAGTGGCTCTTAACCAATCGAGTCACAGATCGTTCATTATCAGCCCCGTCAATCAATAAAAGAAAAAACAAAACTGACGGTGTAATGTGAGCTCCTCCCACGCGGCGTTTGGACACGTCTGAAACGTAGAAACTGAAACAACTGCAAACGCTCACATTTATCTACACTGGTCCTGGTTTATCTCAGGGTCACGTTCTAAAAATAACCCACAACAGGCAAAATCTGTGAAGTATCATCTTTATTTTTACATTATTCTCTCTGTTTTTGTCTGTCAAACCCCTCACCACACACTTTATACACTTTTCTCACACAGGCGTTAACATTTTCTCACATTTCTCTCTCGTTTAAACTCTCTCAAAGTTCAAACCTTCGTAGGCGTCTTTGTCGGTGCAGAACGTTTCATCGACATTGTGGGTTTTGTCGGGGAGAAAACAAATTGCAAACGTACAGCACTTCAGAGTCACACTGAGATCCAACGTTTATGTAAATTTGTCTGAACACATTCTGTACTGGACAGGAGACACGGCACGGAGGAGACTGATGGACAATGGTCTACAGTCCAACAGCCAATCAGGACGCACGACACAATGGTCTACAGTCCAACAGCCAATCAGGATGCACGACACAATGGTCTACAGTCCAACAGCCAATCAGGACGCACGACACAATGGTCTAAAGTCCAACAGCCAATCAGGACGCACGACACAATGGTCTACAGTCCAACAGCCAATCAGGACGCACGACACAATGGTCTACAGTCCAACAGCCAATCAGGACGCACGAGACAATGGTCTACAGTCCAACAGCCAATCAGGACGCACGACACAATGCACGTTCATACACATGCATCAAAAACATGTAAAACTGCGCAAAAAAAATCCACAAAACAGCGAGACCATGAAAGGTGAACCACGATATAGTGACAAATGTACCGCGATCTTCTACCATCATGAAACACACACCCCCACACAGACACACACACACACACACACACACACATTCAAACCACCAAACTTCAATGGACAAACGTTCTACCCACTGAGCCACCGTGCAGCTTTTACAGTCGATTCAAACGTGTGATTTGTTTCAGTTACATTATTAAAAATGTAGGTCAAAGAAATGTTTTGAGATTTATTTTATTTTATTTTTTATAACACACGAAACACAAACACATAAATTTCAGAGAGAAAAGACGACTTCATATTTTGATTATTTCGAAATGTCGCCTAAAACCAGGAAGCCGCTCCAAGAAAAGAACATGTGACCGACCTGTGTTCACTCGATCTGTGTCTGTTTACCAAATGCAAAAACGTCGCTTAAAGTCTCATAAATTTTCTTCATTATCGAACGTGAAAATTGTTGCGTAAGTGTCACAAAGGAAGAACCCGCTGAGCCGCTTGGACTCTGGTGAAAACATTTATTACGCTTTTGAAACGACATGGACTTCAGTGTTTCCGTCTTAAACTCTCCGTCGTTTCATCGTCTGGTTTAAAATTCATGCAGAATCTGATTTTATAAAGATTTAAATCTGTGATGTTTTTATCGCTCGTTCTGTGACTTAAAGCCGCCGTGATCTGACCTGTATTTCCTCTCTGTCGTCGTGGCAATAGGTCTATGTCCTTAGTCCAAATATTGACTCAGAACCTGTCCGCGCGGCGTGAACACGGCGACCGCGCTCCGGCCGAGTCAAGGGCAAAGCGCCGCCGCCGCCGCCGGCTGTAAATCCTGTGAAATTATTCTGAAATTATTCCTCATTTGCTTCTTTGGTCGTGTCATTATTTTAGTCCTGATCAGCCACAACCGCACAACCCGACCGCACAACCCGACCGCACAACCACATCGCACAACTGCACCACACAACCACACTGTAAAACCTGACCGCGCAATCTCCCCACACAACCTGACCACACCAGCTGACCACACCACTGCACAACCTGATCGCACAACCTCACCACGGCACAACCGCACAACTGCACCACACAACCGCACTGTAAAACCTGATCGCACAACCTCACCACGGCACAACCGCACAACTGCACCACACAACCGCACTGTAAAACCTGATCGCACAACCTCACCACGGCACAACCGCACCGCACAACCGCACCACACAACCACACCGCACAACCTGACCACATCACTGCACAACCTCCTCGCACAACCGCACCACACAACAGAACCGCACACTCTGTCCTGTTGACGGCTCACACTCTCTCCATCTTACCCCCCTTTCTGTCTCTCTCTTCATTTTTCTGCTCTCACTCTACATCTCTCTCTCTGTCCATCTTTCCTCTTTCTCCCTCCACTTTTTTCTCTCTCTCTAACTCATCTCTCTCTCCATCTCTTCCATCTCTCTGTCTCTCGCTCCATCTCTCATTCTCTCCCTTCCCCCCACCCTCTCTCCATCTCTGTCTCGATCTCCCCTCTCCATAGAGAGAGGGAGGGCCCTCTCTCCATCTCTCTCTTAAACATCTCCCTCCCCCTCTCTTTCATCTCTCTGCTTTACTCCATTTCCATCCCTCTATCTCCATCCCTCCCTCTCTCCATGTGACTGACCTCCTCTCATCCCTCCATCCTGACTCCCTCCTCTGATTTACAGCTCGGTGTTGGGTCCATTCCTCTGTCTCTCTCATTTCTGTCTTACTCCATCCCTCTCTCACTCCCTCTCCCTCTCCCTCTCTCTCTCTCTGTCCATGTGACTGACCTCCTCTCATCCCTCCATCCTGACTCCCTCGTCTGATTTACAGCTCAGTGTTGGGTCCATTCCTCCGTCTCTCCCCCCGCACTTCTCTGTCCATCGTTCATTTGTTATTTCCCTCCTCCTCCTCCAGACAGAGGCATCCCCCTCTTCCTTCCATCCTCCGCTGGACTTTTTTCATTAGCTCTGTTCTTTCTGTTCTTTCTGTTCTTTCTGCTCGTTGGATCTGAGCCTGTGATACAGTTAAAGCCACAGTGAGGCTTTTTATTCAGGTCGTGGGCAGAGCCGTGGAGGCGGAGCCGCGGTCCGGCCGAGGACAGAGGGGGCGGGGTTAAACGGGTCACGCTCCGTCGACGTCCGCGAGGACGACGACCGAAACGCCACTGAAGCCGCCGATCGTGAACATAAACACAACAATAAGGATAAGGTGACGAGGAAAAGAGAAGTTTTTTAAGATTTTACTGAGTGAAAATAATTCCGCTCGGAGGTTGAAGCCGCCCACGTTCTGTTTTTGCATGGCGTTCATGTCATGAATAAAAAGTTAGCTCGGGAACATTTTACAAGTTTTCATTTTGGCAAAGCAGAGAAGTTATAACTTAGAAAAAAATAGTCTAAAAAACAAATACTGGACCTTGCCCTAAACCTTGAGGCAAAAGTTTGTAAAGTGTCGTCTCCAGTGGATAATCTGATCTATTTAAACACAGAGTGTGTGAATATGAGCCCCTCACACACACAGACCTTCACATGGACCTTACACACACACTCCAGTGTACGGAGCCAGAGTGTGTGAATATGAGCCCTTCACACACAGAGACCTTCACATGGACCTTACACACAGGTGTGTGCAGGGCTCAGCTGATTTAAACATGTTTCTTTGTGTTTGTTTATATAAAGTGTCAGACACTGGATTATAAAAACACAGATTAAATTAAATGTCACAGATTTATTTGAACAAATTTAAGAAATCACACGTCAAGAGATAAAAGAGAAAAACTGAGAGATCAGACCCTCTGCCACACACACACACACACACACACACACACCCCTACACACTGTACACACACACACACACACACACACACACCCCGACACACACACACACACACACTGTACACACACACCCCATCACACACATACACAAACGTGTGTGTGTACAGTGTGTGTGTGTGGGTGTGTGTGTGTGTGTGGGTGTGTGTACGGGGTGTGTATGTGTGTGTGTATGTGTGGGTGTGTACATGAGAGTGCACGTCGGTGTGTACATGAGTGCACGTTGCTGTGCACTCTCACAGCAGAGTTCTGACTTTTACCCTGAACATTAAAAACAGCTCTTTTCTCGGGGCAGTTTCGCCTCCAGTGTTTCTGTTCAGTGTGCGTCTGTGCAGTGTTGTGTTGTTTCTGTGCAGTGTGCGTCTGTGCAGTGTTGTGTTGTTCTGTTCAGTGTTGTGTTGTTCTGTTCAGTGTGCGTCTGTTCAGTGTTGTGTTGTTCTGTTCAGTGTGTGTCTGTTCAGTGTTGTTCTGTTCAGTGTTGTGTTGTTCTGTGCAGTGTGCGTCTGTTCAGTGTTGTGTTGTTTTGGTGTTGTGTGATGCTCGGTGCTGAATGTGGAGGATTAAGGAGACGGCTCTTTGATCAGAGCGGCTCTTCTCCTAAATATTCCTCTATTTTCTGTCTGCGTCTTCAGCCTCTTTATGGCACAAACATTCTGTCCTGATTCTGCTCCTCATCTGAGCGCGGCCCTGGGACCCCCGGACAGCAGATGGCGCTGTTACAGAAGACAGATGTGCAGAGGGGACGGTGTGACAAGACAAGGGCGTCCTGAAGGAGTGAGGGGGCGAGGAGGAGTGCACTACACGGGAAGTGTACACGGCAGACTACACACTGCACAGGAAGTGTACACTACACACCTGCACACTACACACTGTACACTACACACTGTACACTACACACTGTACACTACACACTGCACAGGAAGTGTACACTACACACCTGCACACTACACACTGTACACTACACACTGCACACTACCAAAGAAGTGTACACTACACACCTGCACACTACAGAAGTGTACACTACACACTGCACAGGAAGTGTACATTAGGAAGTGTACACTACACACTGCACACTACCAAAGAAGTGTACACTACACACCTGCACACTACACACTGTACACTACACACTGCACACTACCAAAGAAGTGTACACTACACACCTGCACACTACAGAAGTGTACACTACACACTGCACAGGAAGTGTACATTAGGAAGTGTACACTACACACTGCACACTACCAAAGAAGTGTACACTACACACTGCACACTACACACTGTACACTACACACTGCACACTACAGAAGTGTACACTACACACTGCACACTACACACTGTACACTACACACTGCACACTACAGAAGTGTACACTACACACTGCACACTACACACTGCACACTACAGAAGTGTACACTACACACTGCACACTACACAGAGGACACCAGAGGAGACAGGTCTGACTCAGCACTAGTTTCCGTTCCCTTCACTACAGATAAATCCAATGAAAAAGCCACATTCAGAGTGACCCCTCGCTGACCCCTCTCTCTTCAGAGTGACCCCTCGCTGACCCCTGTCTCTAAACACATTTGTTTTGGGGATGACACAGACACACTGAAGACACACTGAAGACACACCTGAAGACACACTGAAGACACACCTGAAGACACAACTGAAGACACAACTGAAGACACACCTGAAGACACCTCCCACTGCTCCACACCTCCTCTCTCACTGCTCCACACCTCCTCTCCCACTGCTCCACACCTCCTCTCTCACTGCTCCACACCTCCTCTCCCACTGCTCCACACCTCCTCTCTCACTGCTCCACACCTCCTCTCTCACTGCTCCACACCTCCTCTCCCACTGCTCCACACCTCCTCTCTCACTGCTCCACACCTCCTCTCCCACTGCTCCACACCTCCTCTCCCACTGCTCCACACCTCCTCTCTCACTGCTCCACACCTCCTCTCCCACTGCTCCACACCTCCTCTGCCTTTGTTAAAGGCTTATCCAAAAGTCGCACCTCCTGCTCCTGAGACTCTGAATGTGCCTCATTAAAACTCCGACCAGGGAGCCACACACATCAAAAATAGATCTGTCCAGAATATGGACGTGGGTGTGAACGTCTCGTCCACACAGCAGCTTTTACAGCCGCTCACCACCTCCTCCCTCTTCCCCCCTCCACCTTCTTGTCCCTCTCCTCCCCCCTCCTCCCCCTCCTCATCCCTCCTCTTCTCCTCCGGCACAAACAAACCCTGGAGTAATGAACAAGTCACTGTCCAGAGGAATGAAGCGTACAGAAAGTACAGTTACTTTTGTCAGAGGTCACAGCTCACTTACACCCAGAGCTTCTGTAAACTTTGTGCTTTACCTCCAAAATATGTTCTTGAAAATAAACTCCAGACAGCTGCCAATAGAGACATTTCATATGCTGTTTTTCTTCTCAGAGAATGTGCAAATACTTGCTCAGCTGGACCGTGGGTCAGTGAACACACAGTATCTCAGGTAATGGTGGAAAAGCCTCCCCATCGCCACACTGAAGCTGCGTGGAGTCGGTGAGGGACCGCGGCGCACCGTGTGGTTTATTGTGTGAAACAATAAAAGCAGTGGGTCGATGTGAGAACAAAGGGAGGGGCTCCACAGAAAAGTTCATAACCGTAGAGGAAGCCTATTAACCTTGGTTGGTACTTTAAATGTCATTATTTTTAGCTGACACAACAAAAAGGCCCACAAGAGCTGTTCTGTTCGCGATGCGCCGTGTAAATCACTTTGGAAAAAAGGAAATTACTTCCCGGGGCCCAATGTTATTAATCTAAATTCTCTGGTTAGTCAAATTGTTGCACATAATAAATATGGAGCAGCCGCTGATGCTTATCTGCTGTGACATCCCATTCTCAACTAAACTTTTTTTTTTCTCATTTTGTCTTTTTCATGTTTGATGCGTTCTTGAAGGAGACAGCTCTACTAAACAGAACCTAACCCTCCCCGGTGGATGGGCGCTCTGCTCTCTCGTGCTTATATGATGCCTGTCCCGGACAGCTCCTCTCTCTCGCATGTCTTCATCTATTCTCTGTCGTAGACGTCTGGCTGGTGACACACAGGGACGCACAAGCACACACACACAAACACACACAGGCACACACAGGCGCACAAACACACACACGCACACACAGAAAGGCACGCTCCTGGAGCTGGCAGCTGCAGATCTGGTGCCAATATAGAGCGGAGGAGATAGCTCACTATCCTGTCATATTAGAATAAGCAGCTCTGACACACACAGATCATTTGCATGCACCACATCCCCAAATACAGAGTCTCGTATTTTCAGAGAGGACACACCATCAGAGCACACACCAGAGTGCAGACACACCATCAGAGCAGACACACCATCAGAGCAGACACACCATCAGAGCACACACCAGAGTGCAGACACACCATCAGAGTGCACACCAGAGTGCACACACACCATCAGAGCACACACCAGAGTGCAGACACACCATCAGAGCACACACCAGAGTGCACACACACCATCAGAGCACACACCAGAGTGCACACACACCATCAGAGCACACACCAGAGTGCAGACACACCATCAGAGCACACACCAGAGTGCAGACACACCATCAGGACACAGACAGGACTGAGGACTGTGGAGGACAGAGCTCCTCTGTGTGAACACAGCAGTGTCATTATCATATGAGAAAAGGCTGTGTAGCAGAACGCACATCTCCAGCGGTCGGGCCGTGCTGCCGTTGTTGCTTTATGGTAATGTGCCGGTTTGGGGACTATGGGACCAGATCTGGGACCAGATCTGGGACCAGAGCGGGGACGGCGCCGTCTCCTCTGGGCTCCGCTCACATATGTGGGGCTCGTCTATGGGAGGCTTGATTATGCAGGTATAATTGTAGGAGGTGTGAAACAGAAGCCTCAAGGTCAGACTGGTGTGGCTCATCAGCTCTAGCCCCTATTACTTTAATTAACTCCTCCGAGGGGCTTAGGAAAAGGCCTTGTTAAAAAATCCCCACAATGGCGTTGACATGTATGAAACAGGGAAAACATGCAGGATGCTAAAAATAACCAGGCTCAGCACATGACGATGAGATAGGTCAATATGCAACTCAGCGTTCAGAAAAAACAGAGCAAGAAATAAGAAAAGCCATTTCTGATGAGCATGTAGATTCTAGTCCCACAAGTAAAAGCCGAGCAGTGAAATCAAAGTAAGTGTCCGGGTTGTTTCTATGATGTCATGACTAGAGCGAGGCACTACAGTGAATGAGCACTGTGCCCGTCCCGAGTGCTGCCTCAGCAGAAGTGGCTCTCGGCCTCACCCTGTGGAGCAGGACAGAGAGGAGCCGGGAGTTTGGCCGGGACACAGACAGGGGCTGCACGGGGAAATGGGGGACTGTGTCAAATGAAAATGCCCTTGGACTAAATAAAACGCTGTATATACTCATTATTACAGTGGACAGAGAAAGCGGGGAGAGGTCAGCTGAACACTGGTCCAGTTTGTGTTTGTCCAGCGGATGTTTTGGATAATGTGTCCATGTTCAGTCAGGCTTTTCACTTAATGGGCTTTAGTTTTAATAAAAGGTTATTTCAAAACAAACTCAATCGTTTTTATTCTATTTGTAATGTTTTGCAGTAGTGCAGAATTTATTTATAAATTAATTTCCATAATAAATGAGAAATTCCTTTTAGCTAAAACAGATTTGGTTGTTTGCTAATGGCGGCGCGATCGCCGTCAAACTGAAGTGAGCCCATTAGGAGACCTTTTCCAATGACACATGTTGCTAAGGGTGCTAAAGGACAGATTTGTATCGTTGCTTGTGGATCAATTTGAGAAGTTTAATTAGCCGCGGGTCAGGCTAGCCGCGCCGCAGCCAGGTAAAGCTCATGAGCGCGAGGCTTACAGGTGCCTTCGGCCCTAATCTCTCCGCCCATCTCACTGAAATTAAAGCAGCAAATGGGAAATTGATTTCTAGCCCCCCGTCCACGGCAATATCTTCTTTTGTTTTAAGGACACTAGGTAGGCGAGCACTTGACTAAGCTCTTCTCTAAAACGTTCATTATTGATAGAAAGCGCTGGTCTGGCCCAAGGCCAGCGGCGCCATGAAAAGACCTCTTTTGGTGTCTGTGGTCTCCATGGCAACAGGTCTTTGATGCAACGCTCCTCAAAACAAGCTGAGTGCAGAGAACCACTCTGACCTCTTTCCTCTGGCCCAACCTAAGCTGCTGCTGACATAGCACCTCCTGCAAGATTGAGGAGATTAGAGCTCGATGAGAGAGTCGGGCTCAACTCTTCAAATAGAAACCCTCAAAGTCATCAGTCAAATCAAATATATTAGCTTTAAGCTAAAAGAAACAGGCCCATGGGCCCCTCCAGTGAGGAGGGGGCAGAAAGAGCCTCCAGTGAGGAGGGGGCAGATGCTCCTCAGCTCCAGTGAGGAGGGGGCAGATGCTCCTCAGCTCCAGTGAGGAGGGGGCAGATGCTCCTCAGCTCCAGTGAGGAGGGGGCAGATCAGCCTCAGCTCCAGTGAGGAGGGGGCAGATGCTCCTCAGCTCCAGTGAGGAGGGGGCAGATCAGCCTCAGCTCTGGTGTCTCTCAGATCACATAATCAAACTGTTCCTCCAGTGTCACTCTGAACTTCTGATGTTTTCCACTTTATGGCAGGATGCTATTTGTCTTTCTAATGAACTTCTCTGTGGGAAAAAAGATCCCGGGGAACATTCCTCAAGATGTCAGGGAGCATAGAATGTAAAGTGCGTAACACAGTTAATTCAAGTGGGCCTGGCCCTCAGGCGTGGGGCCCGCCTGTGTGTCAGCTCTTAACACGGCCAATTCATGCCAAATTAAAGCGGGGAATAGAGCTTCGGAACGGCTCCAGAAAACTCCGGTAGTTCTCTTCATTTGGGAAAATCTGACAAACAACATCAGCCCCGGTTCCCCGTCATTAACGAGCCTGTGGTTTCAGGGGAAGCCAGTCAAAAGTGTGAGTCAGGTATGCAATATGTACTGTAGTACATTATGTATACAGAGAGGAGCAGCACAGTCCCTTTGGCTCATTATTCAAAATGCACAGTGCCCATGGCCAGCGCCGCTGCAGGAGCAGTCCACAGTGTGCAGCGTAAAGAGAAAGTAGTTGTTAGCCGCTCTGTTGTGTGCACGTGATAAATCTGCTGGTATGCCAGGGCTCGCTTCTCATTTGTTAGGCAGCCGTGTGTGAAAATGTTAATGAAGGCCCATATAATCTAGGAAATTCTTCGCATTAGAATTTGCTCCACGTACAGCGGCTTTCTGCTTACACACCGACTATTGTGCGCATCAATCCTTCCACTGTCGTACTAATAATAGACCTAATTGCCTCAGTCAGCCCACTTGCTTTCTCTGCCCCTCTGTGCATCTCAAAAAGGAGTAAAGGGTTTTCTCATGACAAGCCCGTGGCATAAAACAGCAGGAAGAGAGGATATATATAACAATATATATATAAGTGTATAAAGTGAGTGCAGAGAAAGCCGTGTCTGTCCGTCGTCTACCTGCTCCATCATCCTCACATCAAATATTCAACGTCCAGATGCCAAAATATTTGCCAGAGCCCGCCTCAGCGCTGCTTTCCCCTCGGCCTCATCTTTTATATATGGGATGGAATAAAACTGGGCCTTATGACACGATGTCTCCCCCTGACCTCAAAGACCCGACCGGACGGTGGATTATTTAGTGCAGAGAGAAGTCGACACAGAACCAGATATTTAGTCGTTGTTTTACACCGGCCTGTCCTCGCTCTATGATACAAAATATGTTAATTACTTTTAAATTCTTGCTTTTGTGATGTGGACGCTGTTCTTTCTCTGGCTCTCAAAGCGCCTGCACGGCATAATTACTGTAAAAGGAGAGGTGAAGGTTGGCAGCCACATCTCTCCTTTTACTGTACGGCCAAACAATAAACTAAAGAGAACAGCAAAAGCGTCGCCGCACGGATCGACGCGGCAAAGGCCAAAACGAGCCGTGTTTCTGTTGGAACACGAGGAAAGGACCTCCTCGTACGTTTGACGTCAGGCTCAGGGACGACCTTTGACCTTTACATGACTGAAAAGAATTGAAATGTTTTCTGCGCGCGGCTCTTTCTTTCACGACTTAACCTCCATTATTCGCCTTCAGATCGACCTTGACAAACTCGTCTCCGCTGAATGTTTTTCATACGACACAAAGTCCAAGGAGCAGCTTCAAAATGCAAATCTCAAACCATTAAAAATAAATAAAGCTGCTACAACTATTTAAATGTGCACTGTGGAACTTTTCTGCTTATCATGGACACTTTTGTCTGGAATGTTCCACTGTTTGGCTTTAATTCTACAGGGACAGTGAAGTAACATCAGGACGAGGAGACGCAGAATCCCACAGATCAGACTCGATTTAATTTATAATAAATGTTTTATTTTATTGAATGTTTTTTCTGTCGTAGAAACAGAACAACAGGTTCTTAAATAATAATAATAATAATAATAATAATAATACATTTTATTTATAATTCTCTCTTCATTCAACAGAATCCCAGAGAGCTACAACAAAAAAGAACTTTAAAATACTAACTACTAAAAGCTCAAAACATCAACAATGTGGCTCTGTGTGGCTCCGTGTGGCTCCGTGTGGCTCTGTGTGGCTCTGTGCGGCTCTGTGTGCCCCTCTGTGGCTCTGTGTGGCTCTGTGTGGCTCCGTGTGGCTCTGTTGTTGGCTCTGTGTGGCTCTGTGTGGCTCTATGTGGCTCTGTGTGGCTCTGTGTGGCTCCGTGTGTCTCCGTGTGTCTCCGTGTGGCTCTGTGTGGCTCTGTGTGGCTCTGTGTGGCTCTGTGTGGCTCCGTGTGTCTCTGTGTGGCTCTGTGTGGCTCTGTGTGGCTCTGTGTGGCTCCGTGTGTCTCTGTGTGGCTCTGTGTGGCTCTGTGTGGCTCTGTGTGGCTCAGTGTGGCTCTGTGTGGCTCAGTGTGGCTCTGTGTGGCTCTGTTGTTGGCTCTGTGTGGCTCTGTGTGCCTCCATGTGGCTCCGTGTGGCTCTGTGTGGCTCTGTGTGGCTCCGTGTGGCTCCGTGTGGCTCCGTGTGTCTCTGTGTGGCTCAGTGTGGCTCTGTGTGGCTCCGTGTGGCTCTGTATGGCTCTGGAGCTGCTGAACAGAAGCTCCTCCATCGTACGGAGCCTCGTGGACCTGAAGGAGCCACCTGAAGATCTGAGGGTTTGCAGATTATAACGTGATCAGGTCGAGCAGATACAGCGGAGCCTGAGCAGTGATGCATTATGGGTCAACAGAAGACGTTTGTATTTGACCCGGGATGAGACGGGAGTCGTGAACAGGAGCCGTATGTCCAAATGTCCCGACGTTCATTCAGATTCTGGCGCCGATGTTTTTTATGTATTACAGTTTTTGAACGTTTACTCATTTCAGCCTGATCCTCCCCTCGTGTCCTCGGTCCTCAGAAAAGTACCACAGTGCATCTTTAAACAGGACAGAGTGAAGTACAAACAGGACGTATCTCACACGTTTATGTCCTGGATTCGCCGAGTCATAAACCTGTTTTGCGTTTCTTTCTTCTCAGCACATGCTCTCACAGTCTGGGGGCTCATTTTGGGTTTTTGGGAAACAGGCTCCGCTGCGGCGGGATGGAGGAGCAGGTGCGCCAACCCCAGGGTCCGGAAAGCTTCCAATTAAGACACACGGAGCCGGAGCGTTTCTCCAGACTGACCCGAGCCACAAACACGAGCTTCCTTCACTTAGGCTCCCGCCCTCCCGCCGCTCCGCCCTGGTTTTAAACCCATTTACACGTGCCGTGTAATTGCCCAAATCCATCTGCGCTCGGCGGTTTGTGACACCGACTGAGGAGCGGCGCCGGAAAGTCACGTGACGTTCTTATTACAAGTGAGCGCCGAACCTCTGTGTTTCAGCTTTAAGGCTCAGACGATAGAAAACTCCCAGCAGCCTTTGTGCAGGTCATAGGTCAGGTCATAGGTCAGGTCATAGGTCAGGTTAGGTCAGGTCATATACGACCAATCAGAGAATAATCTGAGAATAATCTGAGATTACGTTGCTCTGTCAAATTCACTGTTTCATTAAACGTTTTCAGTTCAGTTCCAGTGATACTGAACTAAACCCAAACTTAAATCATTAACCGATACCAGAAAGACACGAGGAAATATGCTCTGAAATAGTTTGTCTCCATGGAGATGTTAGTGCTTTGCCTGGAAAGTTCCACAGTATGACTTTAAACTTAAATTACACATGTGACGTGGCCAGCCTCTCCTTAGATCTAACCTGTAACTTCAGCTGGTGTTTATGGAGGATAAGTTTTGTGTCAAACTGTCTCCACGGCGACAAACAGGTGCCGCATCCTCAACAAGAAAAGTTACAAAGTGAATCTTTAAGAGCAAACTCCAGAGGCCAAAGTGAAACTAAAGAAGAGTCTGAATATGAAACCGAGCAAAGACGTGAACTAAAAAACATCGTAAAAGACAAAACCCAGAGCGCAGCGTCGCAGGGACCGCAGTTTGAGACTCGCCACTTTTGGCCTTGAGCTCGATTCAAAGAGAAACGAGCGAAACAGAAGTCGGCGTCAATAATGCAGACGGATGTTTGATCAGACGTCCACAGACTCTGACTCCGTTAACACAACCTCACCAGAGTCGTTTGTCTGGACTTGTTGAATCTCTAAAATGCTCTTTTGTCTGAGCTGGAGTGACACTGTTTTCTGAAAGGTTAATTGCTTCTCGTAGTAATAAAAGGCCAGATTGGAGCCTGTGATTGACATAAATAGAGGAGGTGAGTTTCCGTCGCGCCTCCTTCTCGCCGCCGGGTCACGTCGTCGCTCCTCTGATTTATTATTAATGACGTCCCATGCACTTCCTGTGACTTTCTTTTTATCGGGTCCAGTGGCTTTATACGGGCCGTCCCGGAGAGAGGCTCGTCCGCCCGTGGCCGTCTTTACAAGCGGAGAGGTCGTAAATCCTCCCGTGTCACTCGCTCGCCGCGTTACAACTTATTTGACGCTAAAGATGAAATATTCATTCAGTGATTGTGCATGGGATTTACTTTTAAGCAACAACAACGGAACCGTCGGAGGAACAATAAATCCTTCGCTCGTGGGGGGATTCGTCTCTGTCGGCGCCGCGTCCCACGTTACACGGCGCCGGGACAGAACGTTGACACCACCATTTGCTACGTCAGGAGGAGGCGCAGGATGAATGGAGTAAATGAAAGTTTAAAACACAGCGGTGAATAAGAAGAATGTGACTCTCGCCAGCGCTTAGACCTGACTGGTGATGCGTATCGGCCGCTTCACGACCCGCTTTTCAAAGACAGTTTGAAGCTGCGGCGTGGACTCGGGTCACATGACGACGTTCTACTGTCCCGGATTTAAATGAGAGACAGAATTTAACGTGTCTGTTCTGTTCACCTCTCGTCTTTCTCGGTTTACATAAACGTTGGATCTCAGTGTGACTCTGAAGTGCTGTACGTTTGCAATTTGTTTTCTCCCCGACAAAACCCACAATGTCGATGAAACGTTCTGCACCGACAAAGACGCCTACGAAGGTTTGAACTTTGAGAGAGTTTAAACGAGAGAGAAATGTGAGAAAATGTTAACGCCTGTGTGAGAAAAGTGTATAAAGTGTGTGGTGAGGGGTTTTACAGACAAAAACAGAGAGAATAATGTAAAAAAAATAAAGCTGGGTCCAGTGTATTTCAGATTCTCGATGTAAAGGACGTTTATTTTTACTGATGATCACGAAATAAACAAAATCAAAACGTATAAATGCTGAACATGCGTCACTTAAAAGTTTGATACTAGAACAAAACATCATGAGGAGAAGTTTGAGTTTTGACTTTGATCAGACCTGGACCTGGACCGACAGTCACTTAAAGTCCCATGATGCACTGCTCTGATCTCATGTTTCCTCACACACAGACCTGGAGTTGTGTTTTGTTTCATTCTCACATGTTTAACTCACAAACCTGCAGATTTAAAACCGAAAACACTCCGTTCCACCTTGTGATGTCATCATGTGGTGATACAGGAAGTGCTCCACTGTGTTTTTAAACTCCACACACCTTCATTTATAGAATCATTTGGATCATTTCAGTCCTGGAGTTGTCTCTTATCTCCACTGAACTAAAGGTAAAAGTGGGAGGAGTTAACTTGAAAACTACCACTTGATGACATCACAAGGTGGAACAGAGCGTTTTGAGCTTTGTAGATGTTACAGACTAATAATAAATGAAACAAAACACAACTCCAGGTCTGTTTTCAGGGATCGGTTTGTGGCATATTTGACCTTTAACCTGCCGACTGACGACACGTTTTTCTCATTGTCAGTTGATGACGTCATGCATCATGTGACACTCTCTCTCTCTCTTCACTCGTTCCTCGTCTCGTTGAATCATCGTCATGAGAACAACATGTTTGACTTGTGTTTTATGAAATTCCTCCCTTCAAATATCACACTCCTGTAAAATACTGAGATGTCATTAGAAACTAATATTTATTTTATCCTCTGAAACAGCCGTGTGTGTGTGTGTGTGTGTGTGTATGTGGGGGTGTGTATGTGTGTGTGTATGTGGGGGTGTGTATGTGTGTGTTCAAGTGCATGTTGGGGTGCGTGTGTGTATGTGTGTGTGTTCATGTGTGCTCGTGTGTGTGTCTCAGTGCGTGTGTGTTCGAGTGTGTGTTCGAGTGCATGTTTGAGTGCATGTGTGTGTGTCTCAGTGTGTGTGTGTTAGAGTGCATGTTTGAGTGCGTGTGTGTATGTGTGTGTCTCAGTGTGTATGTGTGTATGTATGTGTGTGTGTTCGAGTACATGTTGGTGTGTGTGTGTGGGGGTGTTCGTGTGTGTGTATGTGTGTGTTCCAGTGTGTGTTGGGGTGTGTGTGTATGTGTGTGTGTTCGAGTACATGTTGGTGTGTGTGTGTGGGGGTGTTCGTGTGTGTGTATGTGTGTGTTCCAGTGTGTGTTGGGGTGTGTGTGTATGTGTGTGTGTTCGAGTACATGTTTGTGTGTGTGTGTGTGTTCCAGTGTGTGTGTGTGTATGTGTGTGTGTTCCAGTGCCCGTGCGTCCTGAACCTGTCCACTCCCTCAGAATCTCGTGCCAATCCTGAAGGTCAGCCTGCCCCTCATCAGCCCCTTTGTCCGCACACACACACACACACACACACCAGCTGGGGGCAGTGTGTGGAGACCGGGGGCGAGGGCGGACCGTCATCGACCGCCGCTCCCCGCCTAATTACCTCCTGCCCCGGCCTCGCCTGTGAGTAACGCCGCTCCGCCGCCGCGCCCGGGAGCCTAGCCTCATTAGATCCAACAGAGCCCCGCCGACCGAGCGAGAAAGACGCACGATCCTCCTCCTAATGGGCCGCCCGGAAACACGGACCGACGATAAAACACGCAAGAAAACACGTCTTAAGAGCGCGTGAGTGAGCGCTAACCCAGGACGTTTCTGAAAGACTGGAAATGAACTCTTAAAGGTGTCGCCGCCGCCATTCATCCGCGTGTGGTTAGTCCTCTAATGGCCGCACTAAACATACCGACACCGTCCCTTTAACCGGCTTTGATTCCCGCTCGTGTCAGCACAGTTTTCCTGTCGGCTCCTTCCCGCCGTGATGGAGATGGAAAAAGAGCCTTTACTTAGCAGCTCCTATTTGTTTGGCTGTTTGTTTCTGGGACTTTGCTTTCATCTTTATCTTCTATGACTGCCCCTTTGTGTGGGCAAAGCTCCCCAGAGACGCAGCGCACGGGTGAGATCTGGGCAGAGGGGAGTTTAGAGCGAAGGAGGAGGAGGAGAGGAGGAGGAGGAGGAGGCGAAGAAACAGAGGAGGAGGAGAGGGAGAGAGGGAGGGTATAGAAACAGCGAGAGGGAGAGTAGAGGAACAGAAGGGAGCGCGTTTGAAGGAGAATGAGGAGAATTGAAAATGGCCAGTGCTGTAGCAGGAGATGAGGAGGAGGCGAGGAGGAGGCGAGGGAACCCAGTAGGAATACACAAAAGAAGAAGGATTCACATGTGACTGTGGAGAAAATGGGAATTAACAGCAGCAGCAGCAGAGTTGAGCTTGAACTTTGAGAGAATAATCCAAACAAGAGGAGACTGAAAACGACGGCGCTGTGCAGACACGAGCCACAAGGGGGAGCTGTGACAGAGGAGGCTTTGGGTGACAACATAAAAAAAATACAAATAAAAAAACCCAAGAACAAGCTGTTTGTTCTCCCTGAAACAACAGGAACAACACGAGTCGACCCTGTGTAAACTTTCTCAGGAAACAAGAACCGACGACGACAGTTTAAACAAACGGAGTCGATTTGGACCAAACCTGGAGTTTTATATTTAAGACGTCGACCAATCAGGACGCAGAGTTTAACAAACGCACAACATGGAACGACTATGTCAAAACACAGACACGAGAGAACAACAGTGTGTTTTCTGCTCCTCCTGCTCCTCCTGCTGCTCCTGCTCCTCCCTCTTCTCCTACATTTGCAGCTTTATCTCTTTCTGCGTCTCCTTCTTTGATGACTGTCATTTCATCTCATGCTCCTCTGTGTTCTCTGCTCCTCCTCCCTGTTCTCCTCCTGCTCCTCCCTGTTCTCCTCCACTTGCACCTTCATCCCTCTCTGCGCCTCCTTCTTTGATGACTGTCATTTTGTCTCCTGCTCCCCCCTGTTCTCCTCCTGTTCCTCCCTGTTCTCCTCTGTGTTCTCTGCTCCTCCTCCCTGTTCTCCTCCTGTTCCTCCCTGTTCTCCTCTGTGTTCTCTGCTCCTCCTGCTCCTCCCTGTTCTCCTCCACTTGCACCTTCATCCCTCTCTGCGCCTCCTTCTTTGATGACTGTCATTTCGTCTCCTTCTTAATTTATTTAGGGGCTTGACTCTGGGGCGCGCTGCTATAATAAAGAAGGAGGTGATTTGTTTTGTCTGTTTCGTGGCGGCTGCGTTTTCCCCGTTGGTTTGGGTTTTGTTTCAGCGACGCGGCGTTGGACTCAGTATATTAATCAAGATGTTGACAAAGAAACGCGTCCCGTATCCTGCCCGGTCCCGGCGGCGGCGTCAAGATGCCTCCCAAAATCCGGCGAGTATCAGGTCGTCTGTTTAAAGTGCAGCGGCGCCGTATAGAAATATAAATATATATGTGCGGCGGGACGGGCCGTCACGCAGACTCGGCTCCCAAACCACGTCCTTGGCGTTGACCTTCCGTGAGCTGGCGCGCGCTTAAGCAGCAGTCGCCACGGGCTTTTCTTGTCAGGAGCGGCCTACAAAGTGAATTGGTAAAACTGGCCCTTTCACCCCGTGGGCTGTTCCGCCTCTCCGCGCCGCACAAAGATGCTCCGCAGTGTCATCCGCTTCCCAAACCGAAACAAATGACTCGGAATATTCAATTTACTCCTTTAACTTTGTATTCATTCTTTCCTTTTGTAGTGGTCCGGATACGACGCCGCTTCACGCGCCCGGTGTCGCTGCCCCGTCGGCGGCGCCGCTTTCAAGGCCTTTTGAGACGAACAAACCCATCGTCAAAGTTAACACACGAAATGAATGAAAACGCCCGGAACGTGACTCTGCTACAGCGAGACGCGCCATTATACCTGAGTTTAGAGACGCACACACACACAGACACACACAGAGACACACAAAGACACACAAACACACACACACACACACTCGCCGCGTGATTGGTTTTAAACGTGAGTATGAAAAGTTATATCTCCAAATGCACAGAAGTGGAATAATGACACGACAAGAGGAAGGAGCGACACACAACACACACACACACACACACACACACAAACACACCCCAACACACAAACACACACAAACACACCCACACAAAGAGGAAGGAGCAACACACACACACACACACAGGAGGAGCGACACACGACACACACACACACACGATGTTTTAACCGTGTGTAAATGTGATTTCTTGGCTCTGATCCAATGAGCCTCGTGTATTTTCATCCAATGGATGAAGGATAAAAGTTTCATTTATCACAAAAGCAGTGGTCCACTCACACGGGGGAGATTGTTTGTGAACGAACACGCCACCGACGACGCCGCGTCCGCGGAGCCGGCGCGTTCCTCGAGCGGAGCCGTTATTCTGAGGAACGGCCTCAAACTTTCGGGGTAAAAAGTCCAATTGGAGCAGTTTTATCGCGTGGAGCGCCGTCGTGATGGCGCTTTGGACGTTCTCCCCAAATAAACCTCTGTATTACGATGAGCTGTGTGGCAGCGTCGCGTGACGGAGCGATATTACAAAACAAACTCGGTGCTTTTCAACGTGGAGAATGAGGAAGAAAGATTTCAATTTTCTGGCTTGTGGAACGCCGTTGTGTTTTTGTGTTCCCAGAGGAGGAGTTAACAACCTCCTCGCACTGTAAACATCAACCAAACGCCCAGATAAGGCAGAAATTATCAAAGGATCCACCTATAAAAACAAACATCTGCTCTGATAAGTGATCGCACATTTTTATCTCTTGATCGATTCACCCTGCAGTTTTCTTCTTCTACAGACGTGTTTCATCCTCTTTTATTGCGCGTTAGCTCAGGTTTATCACGCTGTGGCCATTGTTTCTGATTTTACTCGTGATTTAGGCTCCGTCTGTGGTGAAACCGACGGGGAAAGTCTCAGCAGTCTGATCATGTACAGTGGAACGAATAGACGTAAGAGCTAAAACTGAAAGATTAATCGCTGTGAAATCAACAATCAGACTGAACGGGACGATTAGCAGAACTCAAACACTGCAGTGAGTTAAAATAACGCCGTCTGTCAACAGCTCATTATCCAGTCTCCAGATTTTATTATGGACAAAAAGTGTTAATAAAAACTCAATAAACAAACTCAAATCTGCGCGTCACTTTTGGTTCACTTCATTTCACCATTTTTCTCCTGAACAAGTTCAAATCACAGACTGTTTATATAAATGGACGTAGCTAACCTGCTAGCACCACGTTACAAACAGGAAGTGATCATGCGCGACTTCCTGCTCCTTCGACTCTTCATTCTGGTCTTAAATGTTCGTATTAACCCTCTACATGATCCTGGGGTTTTTATTTCACTATTGTGTCTGTAAATCAAGATCTGAACATTAATAACAGACAAATCAGGTCCTTCTTTCCCCGAGGTCGCTCCTGTTACCGTTAGCAACAGGTTTGATTGACAGCGTCGCTAAGAAGGGGCGTGACCTTCAACATCCTCGCTCCTGATTGGCTCTTTGGTTGCTGTGATACTCAAGGTAAGAATTCCAAACATGTAACTCTGCTCCAGTTTAGCCTCTCCACCTGCTCCGGCCTGGATGAGCTTCATCTGGAGCTGAAGCTGTGGTGACGTCTCACTCTTAGTCACTTTTTCACAGTCTGTGGTTAAAATGTGAACTGAATCTTTACAGTATCTCGTTGTAACTGGACCCACATTTTATTCACTTATTTATTTATGTATGTATTTATTTATTTATTTGTATTATTTATTTATGTTATTTAAGTAATCATTATTTATTTATTTATTTTTTTTTTATTTATGTATTTGTATTTTTTATTTATTTCTGTATTTATTTCTGTATGTTTCTATTTATTTTTATTTTTTGTATTTTTTGTATTCATTATTTATTTATTTATTTATTCATTAATTTTTTTCTTTTTTGTATTTATTATTTATTTATTCATTTTTTCTATTTTTGTATTTTGTATTTTTTAAGTATTTGTATTTTTTTTATTTATTTCTGTATTTATTCATTTATTTATTGCTTTTTTGTATTATTTATTTCTGTATGTATTTATTTATTATTCTTTTTTTTGTATTCATCATTTATTTATGTATTTATTTATTTGGAGCACAGATCCACCTAAATCTCAGTCTGTTCTTATTCGAGCTCAAAAAACGAGTGGGAAGAAGAAAAGTTATCAAGTCCCAGCTCGATCCTCCATCAGGACAAATCAAACACTTTGTTTATGTTTAATGTTCAGTTAAATAAAACCACTTCATAATAACTATATCTTAATTATAAATCATAAACACTGACACTAAACTCACAATGAACAAATAGTTTAATAAGATTCAGTTTATTAAGAAGGATTCAGACTCAAAACTGTAGTTACCCAAATGTTTTTAGTCAGAGATAAATTCAAAAACAGCATTTCTTTAAATCTATTTCCTCGGTGCTGTGAGTTAAATTCGTGCCAATCACCAGCTCTGAAAGACAAAGGCGGTTCCCAGAGACTCGGGGGGTGAGTGTGAAGGGCGCGCTCCCCTATAGATGACAAAACAGTCATACAGCAGCCGGCTAAAACAAAGCACAAATCACAGCTCCACCGCGCTGGGACCCCCTCTCCACCTCTCCGCTCTTTCTCTTTCTCTGCTTTTCCGCTCACGACCGTCCCCCCCGTCTCCCCCGGCTACGCTCTTCCTCTCCCCCTTCCTCTCCGCGGTCACATCCAGCTCTACTTTCTCCCATCATAAATCTGGATAAGTCCACAAACCACTGTCTGGCACGCTCCATCTGTCTCGCTCACTCATGTAGTGCCTCCCCCCGCTCACCTGCTCGCCGCTCACCTGCTCCGGCTTATGCTAAAGTCGCAGAGAAGCAGAGGAATCGCGGCAGGAAGTGGGTTTTCACGTGTCATAAAAAAAAACACACTGTATTTACTCGAAATGTTTTGTTTTGTGCAGAACTGAACAGACATTATGTTATTAAAATGAGCCTCCTCTCGTTGTAAAATACGTCGCCGTCGCACGTTGGAAATAACAAAAACACAAATGGTAAATTAATCTGCTCTGCTGGTTCTTTATGAGCGTTCCACAGTTAATGGTCGGCTTTGTATCCAGAGCTGGAAAATTACATTCATATAATAATCCTTTTGTCAAGTCCTGTGCTCAGTATTTACAGCAGACTCCAGTTTGTGCCGGGTTATGTCAGGTGAGCCTCACGTCACAACTTTAGTTTACATTTTAAATTAGAGCCATGAGTCCGTGTTTTTATACTTTTATAGATGTGGACTGTCCCTGATGCGGCGTCAGTGTCACAAATCTGTATTTAACAAAGACTCTCCCACTTTTCACTCGATATTTACTTAAAAACTCTTGAAGGACTGAGCACGTTACAGACCACTATAGCTCCACAAGACTTATTTTTCTTTTTTTAACCATAAAAATCATGTTAAAGGAGGAACTTTAACTCTGTTTTACAAATCCATCCTTATTTTTTCCATTGATGCGTCAAATAAATGTAATACCAGTTTAAATAAAAGAAAAATATAAAAACAAATGGACTTTTGAGTAACTTTTATGCAAGAAAACAATGAAAAAACTATCTGTCGTGCTCAGAAACACTTTAAATGACACATATGAACAATAATCAATGTTTATAGAAGAGATTACGCAGATTGTTCTTAGAGTTTGTTTTTACAGATCTTCTTATAAAACAAAAGTCAGGCGTTTATGCAGCTGAGACATGACCAGCTCATATGTTTTGGAAATGTTTATTAAAGAATATCTGAAGTTCTGCAGCGGATGAGTTTGTATCTTTGGTAAAATAAGTGACACATTTAAAGATCCTCGTGTCTCGTTACGGTGATGGAAAGTCGATCGGCGACGAGAGAATCCGACGCTGTAGAGTTAAACTAAAGGTTATTATGAATTTAAACTCTTTTGAGCTAAACTTGTGCGTTTCTGTCGTGTGTTTGGTCTTTTTGTGCGTTCTGCAGATGTTCACGTGCGACGACTCGAGGACTTGGACTCGAGTCAGACTTGAGTCACTATTTTGATGATTTGACACTTGACCATTTTGTCAAGTCTCACGACGACTCGGGACTTGAGCCCAGTGACTTGAGACGACTTGATGTTTTTTCTTGTTAAATTTGATGTTTTCAGTGTTTCATTTTAAAAGACTAAACTGGATCTTCTCCTTCACTGTGGTTCTCCTCCAGGTTTCTCTTTTTCCCACTGGGTTTTTTGGGTTTTTCTTGCAGGAGGAGGGTCTGAGCACAGGGGGCGCTCTAAGACACTTCTCCATTTGTTTGTTTTCTGTTCATTAATTAGTTTGTTTGTTTGTTTCTGTTTCATTGTTGATTTTATAACTTTCTGTTGGTTAAATAATCCTCACGTTCAGCCCAAAGAGGCGACGCTGCTGCTGTGATTTTGGGATTTACAAAAATAAACTGAATTGAATTAAATAAATGAAACACTGTGATCGCGTCAGAGGCTGAATCTCCATCATTTAAAGTCTTTGTTTTGTCGCAGCCACAGACAGGGGGCGCTGCACAGACCCATTTACCTGATGAAATAACAGTCATTAAGCATTTATAATTAAGGATTTTAAACAGGAAACAGATCTGTATCTGCAGTTTGTGTCTCGGAAATATCACCATAAATATTTTCCTGTGAGATTTGAGTTTTGTTAAATCCGTGTTTGTCCCGGGACTTTTTAAGTAAAACAATTTAGTTTGAAAATCATGTAAACTGCAAAAGTACGAGCTGTGTTTGGAGCGTTGGTGTAAAGACTTGAAACGACTTGAAACTCAAAACAGAGGGATGGGACTCGATTTGGACGTGTGGGCCACTGACTCGGGACTTGACTCGGACTTGAGGTCAAAAATTTAAGACTTACTGAGACTTGCAACGTAACGACTTTTCACTAACCATCTCCCAAGATGAATAAAGCCTCCATGAACTGAAGAGTAAACATTTACAACAGAAGAAGAACATCTCAGGTTCAGAACACACACACACACACACACACACACACACACACACACACACACACTCGCTGTAGCAGTACAACAGTGTGTTTGTGTGTTTAATGCCACACAGCTCCATGAGTGTGTATAGACCATCACAGTCGCCTTTGATAAATCCAGCATGTGTCCAGACCGAGGCCCCGCGAGGCCCGACGAGGCCACATGAAGCCGCACAGGAGGAGGTCCCGTCGATACAACACAAACACACACACCAGCTTCAGGCCACACGCGGGGACACCTCACTCACTCTGTTTTTATGAAGCTCTGGCCCCAAACGTGACTCTTCACCCAAATCTAACCTCAAACACGACACTGAGGTTTATCCAGTGTCATTATAATAATCGCTCCAAACACCACAAACGCGAAGTTAAACCGTTAAAAACATCACGTTCTGTTCTGACGCCGGAGCAACAGGTTCACGTTTGACAGTGACACAGTAGTATTTACATATCTGCATGAATAATTTAAATATTCATGATTATATTTCGTTTTCTTTAGTCAATACGTCCTTCAAATCCGCAGAGAAACAGGTTCACGTCCCCACATGTCACAGTAAACACGCACACGCACGTACGGCCGCTCCGACAGACAACGACCCAGCGGTGCAGATTGGGCTCATTAAATCCCACCCACCCTTTCCCACCACCAATACCACCGGGGTCCTGACCACACAGCGGGTCAATGCCTAACCAGCAGGGGGCCACGTGTTAGCATTCAGCGGCGCGAGGAGGCTACACCACCGCCGGGCTCGTATCATCATCCACCTTACAGCGAGCGCCGCGCTGACATCTCCGCGCGGTGCTATTGTTTCGCCTGAGTGCTGCTCTCTTGGCCTTTCCTCTCCACAACAGTGCTCGGGGATAAGGGAGGGTGGAGGAGGGGGTGTTTGGACAGCAGGAGACCCCCGCTCGTACTCAAATATCAAGAGCGACTGGTCAACAACAGAAAAAAGGAACAGCTTGACATGAAACGAACACTATCTTTACAAGCGAGGAGTGTTCGGCTGTGAACGACGCCGTAACAAAACACAAAATCATTTTCTTACCTTTTTATGGCAGCCGGCGAGGACAAGACATGAAAAACAGAAGAAGAAGAAAGCATTTCATTAGCTTTATCTGTCCCGGATGTGACATTGAAAGCATAAGTTATAAGCACATCAAATTTTACAGTCAGACTATTAAAACGCATTCTCAGGTTTCACAGGTTAAATCAAGTACTTAGCAACAGCAAACACAAATGAATAGATCTGTTTAGAAGAGGCTCATGTCTCTGGCCTGGTGTGCGCGGCTGTTCTAATGTGTGTGCGGCTGTTCTAAGGGTGTGCGCGGCTGTTCTAAGGGTGTGTGGCTGTTCTAATGGTGTGTGGCTGTTCTTAGGGTGTGCGTGGCTGTTCTAATGGTGTGTGCGGCTGTTCTAATGGTGTGTGGCTGTTCTTAGGGTGTGCGTGGCTGTTCTAATGGTGTGTGCGGCTGTTCTAATGGTGTGTGCGGCTGTTCTAAGGGTGTGTGTGGCTGTTCTAAGGGTGTGTGTGGCTGTTCTTAGGGTGTGCGCGAATGTTCTAATGGTGTGTGCGGCTGTTCTAATGGTGTGCGCGGCTGTTCTAATGGTGTGTGCGGCTGTTCTAATGGTGTGTGCGGCTGTTCTAAGGGTGTGCGCGGCTGTTCTAAGGGTGTGCGCGGCTGTTCTAATGGTGTGCGCGGCTGTTCTAATGTGTGTGCGGCTGTTCTAAGGGTGTGTGCGGCTGTTCTAAGGGTGTGTGCGGCTGTTCTAATGGTGTGTGGCTGTTCTTAGGGTGTGCGTGGCTGTTCTAATGGTGTGTGCGGCTGTTCTAAGGGTGTGTGTGGCTGTTCTAAGGGTGTGTGTGGCTGTTCTTAGGGTGTGCGCGAATGTTCTAATGGTGTGTGCGGCTGTTCTAATGGTGTGCGCGGCTGTTCTAATGGTGTGTGCGGCTGTTCTAATGGTGTGTGCGGCTGTTCTTAGGGTGTGTGGCTGTTCTTAGGGTGTTCGTGGCTGTTCTAATGGTGTGTGCGGCTGTTCTAAGGGTGTGTGTGGCTGTTCTAAGGGTGTGTGTGGCTGTTCTTAGGGTGTGTGGCTGTTCTTAGGGTGTGCGCGAATGTTCTAATGGTGTGTGCGGCTGTTCTAATGGTGTGTGCGGCTGTTCTAATGGTGTGTGCGGCTGTTCTAATGGTGTGTGCGGCTGTTCTAAGGGTGCGTGCGGCTGTTCTAATTGTGCGTGCAGCTGTTCTAAGGGTGTGCGCGGCTGTTCTAAGGGTGTGCGCGGCTGTTCTAAGGGTGTGTGCGGCTGTTCTTTTGTCGTGCCTGGCTGTTCTAATGTGTGTGCGGCTGTTCTTTTGGCGTGCCTGGCTGTTCTTTTGGCGCGCGCGGCTGTTCTTTTGGCGTGCCTGGCTGTTCTTTTGGCGTGCCTGGCTGTTCTTCTGCCGTGCCTGTCCTGATCCTGTGCTGCAGTGACATGTTGCAGATAATGAGGGGCTTGTGTTAAACGACTCTGTGTCTTATTAAAAACACAGAAGGAGCCACACAGATGTACAAACAAACGGCTCAGATCTGGAGCCCGGCGGGACGTGACCTTGGAGGACGAGTCCAAGGACGCGCAGTGACTCAGCATCGGCGCTCACTCAATTTATGCCAGCGCCCGATTTCATGACATAGTATAAATTACAAGGAGAGAGGGGGATGATTTACATTTAAGAGGGAAGATGAGCTCCAACTCTGCAAAATACTTTTATCTGTTTTCTCCTTCTTCTCTAAAGGCACATTATGGAACTTTTTTGCGAGCGGTGTTCAGTCGTACGAGGTTAAACTCATTCATTTTGCATGTGTCAGTTACAGGCGCGTTTATTGCGGGTCGCCTCTCCACAGATCTGACCTTTAACGCGGCCTGTTGACGCCACCTGCTCATCTCCGCAGACGTTTACGGGTTTTCTCGACTGAATTTCGTAAAAGTATCGACAGAAGCTGAACTCGCCACTAGAAATGTTCCTTAATGCGGCTTTAACGAGACGCTCTGACATCCCGTAAATAAAGATGAGGTTGTAGATCAGAGTTTGAAAGCGTTTACAGGAGTTTCTTAGCAAAAATAAAAATAAAACCTGTTTATTTACTCAGTTTGATGAATCGTCAACATTAAAAACAGCGTCTTGTTTTTCCTTTTCACTTTGAGACAGAGACTCAACGTGACAGCGATTCTCTGCGAGACTCGGAGCCGCTCAGTCGTCTCATTAATATTAACAGAATTTAACTTTGAAAAGAGGTAAAAGAATTCACCTCTTACTTTCCAGATGTACTTTTAATAATCCTCATTTAGTCAAGGTGAGTAGAGTCAGTTTTGATGACGCGAACAAAACCCGTCCTCGTTAGCTTAATGCTACATCCATAAGGTCTGGTCGTGTGTAACTAGTCAAACCAAGTCTCGTCAGATTATGAGAATTATGAGAAAATCGCTTATGACGCCGTAAAACCCCGTGGAACCGAGCCGATATAAGAATGCACAGACATCCAGCGCCGCCTCCTCTATATGTTAAAATAACCTTTGATTTATTCATTTCACACTCCCCGTCGTATAGACTCCTTATCGCTACACGAGACCTTCACTTGGCCCAATCTAGTGTAATATTTAAAATACAACGGGGCCGTGTTTTCACAGCCAGTGTAAAATCGAGCCAGAGAAGCAACAACACCTGCCATTAGAACACGCAGCGCGGCGTCAACAAAAACAAACTGAAACTGTGTCAGTCCATTAATGCGGCCGACTGATGCACAGCCACTCGTCTTTGCTCTTTCCTCCTTTTCTTATTTAGAAGAGAGAGGTACAATTTATTTCTTCTTTTACAAATAACACAAAGCTTGATGATGAAACGAGGAAGGGCGTTTGGTTTCGCCGTCTCCGCCAAGATACAAGACCCATTGAATCTCATGAATAAATGAATTAATTAAAAGTCATCTAATCATACTGCAGGAATCCCCGTCTCCGCACACACACGGAGCGGCCGCGTCAGGAGTCGCCAAACAAACAGCTCTAATCTCAGAGTACACGATCGCGGGGGCTCGCCATGGTAACGGCACGCATCACCTTTTGCATTTATGTCTTTGTGCGTGAGTCTTCATTAGGATTCATGGATCATCGGTGACGACAGCGACTCGTCTCTCACCAGGCTTCCTCAGAATGATTATTTGCTCTCCGAGCCAGTGAGATGTAAATAACACACTCCCAATTTTAGAATTTATTATTCTCTGACAAAACACATCCACAAACAGAATAATCGGAGGAGGAGGAGGAGGAGGAGGAGGCGCTTTGAGGCGACGAACAGAAGACAACCGCAAACCTGCGCGGTACGAAGGTTTAAGGAAAGACCACAGCGACGGAGAGAAAAACGAACACGAAACACAAGAGAACGAGGAAGAGGAGAGGAGGAGAGGAGAGGAGGAAGAGGAGGTGAGGAAGGGGAGAGGAGGAAGAGGAGAGGAGGAAGAGGAGAGGAGGAAAGGGAGAGGAGGAAAGGGAGAGGAGGAAGAGGAGGTGAGGAAGGGGAGAGGAGGAAGAGGAGAGGAGGAAGAGGAGGTGAGGAAGGGGAGAGGAGGAAGGGGAGACGAGGAAGAGGAGGAGATGGTGAGGAAGAGGAGAGGAGGAAGAGGAGGAAGAGGAGGTGAGGAAGGGGAGAGGAGGAAGAGGAGGTGAAGAGGAGGATGTGAGGAAGAGTTACAGAGGAAGAGGAGATTTCAAATGTCACTGTGTTGATCTAAAACTTTTATACCATTTGTAACTGAAATTGTTCATGTTTATAATAAAAATGTTAAAATGTCTCTTTGAAGCGTCATTTGTGTTTTTGTTTATGAGATTTAAAGATGCACCATGAAACTTTTCTTCTTGTCTCCATGGAGATGTTATTACTCCTGGGATGTTTGAACATATCGATCTCATTCATTCAATTACATCACATTATTTTATGGCTCAAAATAAAATCTCCATGGAGATGTTCAGTTTTAATGCCCCACTAAAGATTATTACAAAGGATCATTCCAGGCAAAGCAATAACAGAAGACCTGGAACCTTCTGGAACATTCTGGAAATCTCTGTAACCCTCTGGACCTCCCTGGACCTCCACACTCACCAGCTTCAGAAAAGCCTTGATGATCAAACATTTTACAATTTACATATATTATATTACAAGTGTAATAATAATAATAATAATAATAATAATAATAATAATAATAAGAAGAAGAAGAAGAAGAAGAAGAAGAAGAAGAAGATTTCCACAGAGATCAGCAGGTGACACTTTTATCAGAAGTTACAGTCACTTTATAAACACGACACAGAACAAATATCAGTCATACAGAGAATGACCAGGAGGAGGAAGAGGAGGAGGAGGAGGAGGAGGAGGAGGAAGAGGAGGAGGAAGAGGAGGAGGAGGAGGAAGAGGAGGAGGAAGAGGAGGAGGAGGAGGAGGAAGAGGAGCTCTTCCTCCTCCCTGCTCTTCTTCCTTCCTCTTCCTCCTCTTCCTCCTCCCTGCTCTTCCTCCTCCCTGCTCTTCTTCCTTCCTCTTCCTCCTCCCTCCTCTTCCTCCTCTTCTTCCTCACTCCAGGACCAGGCTGTTTTGAAATGAGTCCTGAGACACAACATGGTATAATTGATATGACCTTTAATTGCTCATTCGGTGCAGAGAAAAGAGGAGGAAGACATCAAGCTCGTCCTCGGCGGCCGCGGCTAAAGAGGCGTCGACCGGCCTCCGCTCCCGGGCCCCGTGGACATAATTAAACCTGAATAACAAACACTTAGACCGCGGCTCCTCTCTCCGACCAGGAAGCAGAAAACACCTCCCGACTGCGGCTGCTGGAGCTGCTCTTTTCGCCGGACGCTCAATCAGACCAGATTTGTCCCCGTGTTGAGGATATAATTGGAGCCAGAGCAATTATGGCCGACATAAAGTGGGGCCCCGTTAGCCGGGCCCCGGACTGTACGAGTGAAACTAATACCTCTGGCCTTCAGGTGATCTGTGCTAATGGGCTGTGTTCACCTTTTAGAAACACTTAAAACTGCAGTCGCTGTTGAACAGGTCATTTTATTATAAACAAAATATATGTAATTATTCAATTTACTGTTAACGCGACGTTCAAACGACAGAAACGCCTTTTTATTAAGTTAAAGAACAACAGCAGACGAGAAAGTACAAGTACTACTGTGAGAGGACAAGTACTACTGTGAGAGCACAAGTACTACTGTGAGAGGACAAGTACTACTGTGAGAGCACAAGTACTACTGTGAGACTGTGAGAGTACAAGTACTACTGTGAGAGTACAAGTACTACTGTGAGAGTACAAGTACTACTGTGAGAGTACAAGTACTACTGTGAGAGTACAAGTACTACTGTGAGAGTACAAGTACTATTGTGGTGAAGTATAAATATGTAACAATAGGACTGATATTCAGACGAGCTTCTCCTGATCTTCCTCCTCCTCATTTTGGCCTAAGTCTAAATAGAAAAAAATACAATTTTTACAGCAAATGCACAAAATCACAAATAAAATAAAAATGATAATTTGTCCGTCACAAACTCCTGTTGATTTAGTGAATAAAGGTTCAACCCTGACGTGTAAAACTTTAAAACTCCAGTGAAATGCTCTGGATTCTTGCGTTCAAAGTTTATATTTGATTCTTCTCAAATGTCTCTGCTCTTCTTAAAAATATAAACTGTGAATCAAATCCTGATTTTCAACAGAATTTGTAAATTTAGTCACAATAATTATCAGAAAAATCACAGATTCATTTTCCCAAATTCACACGTCACTTCAGTTTTGCCTCATCACTTTGTATCTGATCTGTCATGAGCAGAGTCTGTGGCTCCTCTGCTGTGGCTCTTCTGCTGTGGCTCTTTTCCTGTGGCTCTCTTCACTCTTCTTCTCTGCTCACTGCTGTATACTCCTCACCCTCTGTTCTCGCTCACTCTCCGTACTCGGTCACTCTCTGTACTCGATGAATCGTTCATCGGTTCAGACCGTGAGTCCCTGGTCAGACTTGGAGCTTTGTCGTCTTCAGACGTCCATCGTGGTCGTCGCTCCCCTGGGCGCGGCGTCCTGATGCAGGTGCGTCTCATTAGCTTTGGCGCGGCTCTCTGTGATTGCGCGGGCCTAAGCCGCCGGTCGGCGCCGGGAGGGGCCGGCCTTGATTGAGAGCGTGCTTTATTACGGCGGCTTACGAGGGACTTCAGGATTAACACATAAGTCTTCCACCTCGGCGAGTGTGAAAAGCGGCGGCGGCGGCGGAGCTGCGGGGAAAAGGCAGTTCTCACTTTGCATTGACTGACCAGAGGCTTAACGCACACGTCCTGCGGCTCCACGTGGATTTGTGTGACTTACGACGGTCAAACCGCGTCTCCGAAGGCCACACACAAATGTTAATTCTACTTAATTAGTTTGAATAAGTTCCCCCTGATGAAGCCTGTTTATAAAAGTCCAACATTATATTAAAGACCTTTCTCTGTCTCTAATCGTTCGGACTCGGCCTTTCACTGCGGGCGAGCGGCGGTCACACGTGTGTCAGCTCCACGGCGCCCTCTATCTGCACTTCACTGCTCTGTGGGTTTCAGAATTATGAATGATTACAATAAAATATTATGTCTTTTGAATAGAAAAAGTTCTCAAAATGCTGCGTTTCACAGAAAAACTGATGCCCTTGAACATGTGGGACATTGTCCAAACTGATGAGACAAAAATGTCAAAACTTATATTTGTTTGTGTCACTCACCAAATTAAACTCATGTCTTTGCATCTTCCAACTGACAAGTCACGTTTTCTGAAGGTTTTGTGAAAAAATTATTTCACTTGTGTCTTTTATATCAAAGAAAATCTGCCAGTTTTTGTTCCGTGTGAATCATCCCAGAGACACAAAACATAAACACGTGAACACGAGACACTTACACGTCCAACTCCACACATGAACCTTAACCCCACTGTCCTCAGAGTCAGACATGTCCTCAGAGTCAGACATGTCCTCAGAGTCCACAAAGACACTTCAACACATTTCCACAGACACTTTCCACAGACACATTTCCACAGACACTTTCCACAGACTCTTTTCCACAGACACATTTCCACAGACACTTTCCACAGACACTTTCCACATGATAAACCCTGAAACATAAAGGGCTCCTCTGCAGCCTTTTTATGCCAGGTCCATTTGAATTGCAAAGTGAGTCATTTGCATCGTGCACTTACAGGTAGAATGGATATGTTTCTAATTTCACTTTCAGATAGAATCCATTTCTAATGTTTATAGTGGAGGAGTTCACACCTCGATTCATAAAACCACAAACGCCTTCCTCAGATGATTAAGTGATAAGAAACAAAGTCAAAACAATAGTGAAACAAACAACTTTTCTCTGCTGAGCCTTTTTGCATAATTACGACGCCCGAGGGCCGACTGATTCAGTGAAATCTCGACAGGGGGAGGGAGACCTGAAATAGCAGCCTCTGATTGTCACACAATTGGCTTAGACTCTCCGTGCAGCTGCTCTGAGCCTGTCTGTCATTTAACTGATTGCATCAGGTGGATCACTGCTCCTTTCTGGACGACTCCACCACCACCTCCCAAATCCTCCTCAGTGGGAGGCGGCTGTGGAGCACGTCGTCATCGTCAGGTCAAAACACGGCGGTTTATTAAACCCACGTCCAAATGGATCCACTTCGGTGAACTCTGTTTCACGAGAGTCGAGCTGCAGATCCGTCACAGAAGAATCAGAATCACAGTTTGAATCGACTGAATTTGCACCGCAGAGTTTTTTCCTTCTCCTGTGTAAAACCCCACAGTTTGGATCAGTACAAACATGCTCTGACGTGTGATTCTTGTATTATGGCGCGTTCACACCGGGGCGTTGGACGCCTCTAGTTGGACGTCTTTGCGTTCGAGGGAAGACGCCTCCGACGCACGTCACGGACGCCCTGGACACCAGAGCGCGCGTTGCCGTCTCTGGCTTTAGTGGATTTATTACATAAAACACATCAAAAGAGGCGATCAGTTCTGCGGCGCGTCTGGGTCCGTGACTCGCCTTTATGCTGGTGCATAATTAAGTTGCCGCTAGTTTGTAGCTGATGTCTTTCTACTTTTTCCAAACAAATCGTCCAATGCCTGGACGGTCAAGACGCGCCGCGTCAACGCCAGATTCACGCCGCTCTGACACTTGAAGATGCACCGAGCGGCCAAGACGCACGTCCACCGTAGACTTTACATGTGACGCCCGACGCCCCGGCGTGAACGCACCATTAGTTTGAGGTTCATATTTCAGGATTTTGTCGATTCTCTGAATGTGAACTTTGTAGAGGTTCCAAAAACACAAATCTAATCACAAAGTCAGAAAATTCTGCAGTGGGCCCTGGTTCTGCAGTGGGCCCTCGTGCTGCAGTGGGCCCTCGTTCTGCAGTGGGCCCTCATGCTGCAGTGGGCCCTCTTTCTGCAGTGGGCCCTCGTGCTGCAGTGGGCCCTCATGCTGCAGTGGGCCCTCGTGCTGCAGTGGGCCCTCGTTCTGCAGTGGGCCCTGGTTCTGCAGTGGGCCCTCGTTCTGCAGTGGGCCCTCATTCTGCAGTGGGCCCTCTTTCTGCAGTGGGCCCTTGTGCTGCAGTGGGCCCTGGTTCTGCAGTGGGCCCTCGTTCTGCAGTGGGCCCTCATTCTGCAGTGGGCCCTCATTCTGCAGTGGGCCCTCGTTCTGCAGAGGGCCCTCGTGCTGCAGAGGGCCCTCGTGCTGCAGTGGGCCCTCGTTCACAGTCGGTTCTGGTTCTGCTGGGGCCCGTCCCCTCTGCATCAGACTGGAGCTCAGAGGACAAAAGTGAGCAGTGAGTTCCAGGACAGTTTAGTTAATTAATGGGGGAGGAGAGTGATAAACCCCTAAATACCTCGCGGGCCTTTTACTTTGTGCCAATCGCTTCATCACGGCACATGACAGTCCCCTATGTGCCGCTTTGGAACACTCCGTTTATCATTTATTATTAGCTTTAGGTTTATTAAAAGTCGGGCGCAGAGCAGAGCCACACAAAATGGGGATTAACTCAAATTAGTCACTTCGTCAAAGTCGTTTAGTTAGTCATTTGTTGCGTTTCGCTGTATAACCCTGAGCAGCATGACTCCTGTTTAAAGCAGTGACAACAATAGTCCTGAAGTGTGTGAATGTGAGTGGGAGGCATTGTCTAAGAGTGTCAAGTCTCCGTCGTACACCAGCCGCGCCGACGACTCTGCCAGTGTTTTCCGATCTTAATTAGCCTTGTCTGTGTATCTGATCCAAGACATGCCTGAAGTGCGCTTGATAAAAAAAAAAAACACGGTGTATCTGCCGCTGTCAACGCCGAAACAAGGTGCAGATAAAAGTGGTATCTGGAGGTTCATGCATGGCCAATCGTGTCCATGGTATTTTCTGGTTCTTGCCGAGTCAATAGGCCTGTAACGTGAGCACGGAACTCGACTGTCCCCGGGCAAACTGAGAGAGCTGGGTAATGAAAACAGAGGGAGGGAAGGAGGCGCAAGGAAGAGAGAGAGAGTCGTGTGTCTCAACAAACAGACGAGGGAAACCTTCAAGGTCACTAACTAAAGAGTGATAGAGTGACTGAGCAACTGATGAGATGATCAAGAAGCTGAAGTCCGCTGGAACTTTTAGAGCCGAGTCCAATGACAAAGCGACGCGCAACTTCCTGCATGAACAAGAGGGACAAACGAGGTCCCTCCGCTTCCATCAGGCGTAAACCAGAGACAAACGAGGTCCGTCCATTTCCATCACACAGACCTCATCAGCGACATCTGTGTTTGATTTGACTATATCTGCGTCTACTTCTATGTCTTTAATTAAACCTGAACCTCGTCACTGGATCGCACCTTTGTGACTGGATTACAAATGTTAATATAATTACAGACTTAATAAAATATCTTTTCCTGAACCTTTTGTTCCTGTTGGATGATGAGGGAACGCCATTGGCCACACGAATTAACCAGAGTAAAATTAATAAGAACAAATAATGATTATAATTGAATCCACTGCTTTATATTTTAGGTAAATTATGGGGATTCAGTGTTAAGTTTTAAAAGATGTACTTTGTGAAAAAAACATTTGAACATTTGTTTTGTTTATAATGTTTCTTAGTTTTTTATGATGTAACTCACTATTAGTCCAGATTTCAGTCGTCCAGGTCTGATCCACAGAAAAAGACGAAGTTTAAATCTGTTCACAAATAGTTGAAATGTCTTCACTCCGACTGTTTGTCCACAGATTTAAACTTTGTCTTTTGGTATTGATCCAGATTGTTGTCAGTTTTTATTTATAAATTATTATTGAGGTGAAATTCAGTCTCTGTGTTAGAATCATAGACTGTTTGTATAAATGGAAGTTGCTAACGCGCTAGTCAGTGTGTTCCAAACAGGAAGTGATCATGGACGCACTTCCTGCTCCATTGACTCAATTCACTTTCTCATCATTCTGGTCTTAAATGTTCGTATTAACCCTCTACATGATCCTGGGGTTTTTATTTCACTATTGTGTCTGTAAATCAAGATATGAACATTAATAACAGACAAATCAGGTCCTTCTTTCCCCGAGGTCGCTCCTGTTAGCGTTAGCAACAGGTTTGATTGACAGCGTTGCTAAGCGCCTGCGTTAAGGGGCGTTACCTTCAACAGCCTCGCTCTGGATTGGCTCTTTGGTTGCTATGATACTCGTGGTCGGAATTGCAAATATGGAACTTGTTTCCAAATTAGCGTTCGGCACCAATCATTTGGAGCCGAACGCCGCGACGTCGCACTCAGTCAGTCACTTTTTTACACAGTCTGTGGTTAAAACACATTTTAGATTTCACATAAATAAAATCTACAGGGTTGTTTTGACTTGTTCTGACAAAGTTTCTATTCTGTTCACTTCTTCGTAAATAATTTTGAAGATGGATTCTGAACTATGACAACACAACAAAACACAGAGTTCTATTGGGCCAAAGCCTTTGTTTCATTTTCACAACTATTTGAACATAACTTTATCAATAACAAATCCGCCTTTTCTCACAGTCAGCACAGCACTCCGTGGAGCACTGGACTGAAACAGGCTGAAGTTGTGCAGCTTGGAACAAAAGGAACAAAATCAGGAAGCGGCCTGTCACGGGAACGTCAGAATCCCGTGCGGCGTTCCAGAAAAGCCCAAGTGTGGACATACATTCAGGCGGAACGTTACAGCAAACCTATTATCTACTATTCTGTCACTCTGCCGTTCCCACTTCAAACTTGGGACCAGATTCAATTTCTGTCCGGCACGCGTCCACTTCCCTGACCGTCAAAGCGAGCGCTGAGTCTCTGTTTTTGCCCTCGCTCGCGGTTCGTGGGCGTGTCCCTTTGGGAAGAGCAGAGCTTTTCACAGCACTTCAGCCTGGCCTTAAAAACACTTAGCACGAGCGGCCATTTTCTTCTCACTATTAAAAGTGTAAGTGCTACAGATAATCAAAACGACGGGTGTGCAAACAGAGGGATGTTTGTGTGAAAAGTGGTCATTCAGTGGTCACTCAGTGGTCAGAGCGGCGTGGACTGTCTCAGAATCCTCTACACAGACGATCATTTGAGTTCACTCAGAGACACGAAGTGAAGACGCCCACATCTGGAGAACAGGGGCTTCACATCACAGAGCTAGCTTACGCCACAGATGCTACGCTACAGAGGGAGGGATGCTACGCTACAGAGGGAGGGATGCTACGCCACAGAGGGAGGGATGCTACGCCACAGAGGGAGGGATGCTACGCCACAGAGTCAAACGGCCAAACGTCTTCACTCCTACAAGACACTCCTTCAGTTCTGGTCAGATTCCTGCTGGACACTGCCTTATATCTGTCTGAAGGAGGAGCTAACGGCACTGAAACTGGAAAAAGCTGTGCTATGCTATTAGCATCCTCACTCGCTCTATTGTCCTCTTTGTTTCCTTTGTTTGCTTTGGGTCTGAGGATGGAGTCAGATCTTACCTCACTCTCTTCAAACGAGGGGTTATTGTCTTTGAGATGGAGATGAACAGAAGACTGTGGTCCTGAAGAGTCATGTCGTCTGTATAATTATGATTAATCGATAGAACGTGGTGATGTCGTCTGTATTGAATCTGATTGGCCGATAGAACGTGATGATGTCGTCTGACACACAGCACTAAAGTAGTCTCAGTATTATGACTCTTTGGGACATATTTTTAAACTAAATACTTCACGTCAGGCTGTGTTATCGTCACAGGTCGGTCTGTGGTCAGTGTATTTGTTGTGTTTCCCAGAGCACTTCTTTCTGTTGTGCTTCTGGCTCCCTCTGGCTCCCTCTGGCTCCCTCTGGCTCCCTCTGGCTCCCTCTGGCTCCCTCTGGCTCCCTCTGGCTCCCTCTGGCTCCTCGGGGTCCCGCAGCTACACAGCTCAACATTTGACTTGATCGGGCTCTTGTCAAAGGAGACCTTGTGCTGTGCTCAGGGTTAAAGCCACAGAGGAGAACTAAAGAAAGGATGTTAAACAGATCAAACCGGGGCACTCCTGAGCCTCTCACTCCACTCAATCAATACACAGAGAACAGCCGAGTCCACAGCCAAATGAACACATGCAAATAAACACGACGAGAGAGACTGAAAACACACAGCTGTGCGGCTAATCAGCTTCTGCAGGAAAAATGTATTCTTGAATAGTTGAAAATATAACATAATTATCCCGGCCTAAACGCTCGAGCAAACGACTGTTTACGACGCCCGGTCTCGTTTCAGACCGAAGCCGCCGCTCTCACGTCTGTGTCAATGCGCCGGGGCTTGTCGTTTCAAAGGTGTAGCCCCCGTAGGTGAAGCCGGAGCCCCCCAGACGCTGCGCAGTCACAGCCCGACTCGATAAAGTCTCTTCTGGGTTTCTCAGCTGGTGTGGCCAATTAGTGTGAGATTTGGTGACAGAACGAGGAGGAGCGAGGACAGTGGGTAAGTATTGATCTAAGTTCCATGTAGGAGAAGAGGACACAGCACAAACGTGTTTTCATACACCGCCTAATTAATTATGACATAATCTGATACTTTAGCTTAAAGTCATTGAGTCGTTCTGATCCCCCCGCTGCGCCGCCGACTCCGGGAGCTGTGTGTTGGGCTGTAATTGCGAAGCTTTGGCTTGGTGTCACAATTAGAGTGGAAACCAGCCCCATTATATCCACTGTTCTAATCTGTGCCTCTTTACCCTGCTCTACTTTTGGGTTCTTTTGACATGGCTGCGATCTTCAGTGTTTGAAACGGTCACTAATCGCTCTGAGGAGCCTTTTAACACGGATATAGATCCACACACAGAGTGGGCAGGTGCATCGTGGGTAATGGCACTTTTATAAATATGTGTCAGAGGTTCATTGGCCTGTGTGGAACAAATAGGACGTGGTGAAAGTAGAAATTTAAAGGTCTGTCACAAATATTTATTTTAGTCCATGTTTTTGGTGCTTTTCAGTGACGAGACTCTGCTCTGACTCTGCGTCTGCAGACTGTGGTGAAGGGTAAGTCACTAACCCCTTTTATAACAGAGAGTCAGATTTACTAAAGGTTATGCCTCCAAGACTCTGCTGATTCAGCCGCTTGTTTCTTAGACAGAGGAGACAGAGCAGACGAAGCAAACAGAGCAGATGGAGCAGGTAGCGCAGACAGAGCAGACGGGGCAGATAGAGCAGTTGGAGCAGACAGAGCAGGTATCGTGTTTAGCCAAAGTCATTTGCACAGCAGCTTGAAAGAGCGTTTGAGCGTTTGAGCGTCTCATTAGCCGCAGTGGGTCAGACTCTGAAGCTTTGGGGACGAGCGCACTCATTGTGCTCTGCATCTCCAAAGAAACGCTAACCAGCATCTTTCGTTGTTCCACCTCTCTCTGGGATTACACTTCTAACCAGTCGCTCTCGCACAGAGACACACAATATTTATCAGAAGAACAGAGCGGCGGCACAGAGAGAAGGAGAGGCAGTTTAAGTGGTGTCTTTGATAAAGCAGTGTTTTTGAAGCGCGGCCCGTTTAGCTTCACCAGGACAAGAGGAAACGCGGATAGGGAAGTTTGCCTCCACATCAATAGTGAGATACCTGGATGCCTCCCAAACACAGAGCCGACTGGGCCGACTGCAGGAGCCTTTTAAAAGTACGCGCTTTGATCTTTTCCCTGTTGAATGGATGGACTTACTGCCTGCACCACAGAGAGTTCAGCCTCACCACAACCCTCATCTCGCTCACCTCCTCGTATCCACACACTCCTACACTGTCAGGAAACTTTACAAAGAGGCCGCGGGAACTTTCCTAATGCGGGCCGGCCCACCGCGCTCCGCTGGGCCGCTGTTGGGAGCTGCAAATTAGTAGGTCAGTGACTTGATAGCACCATTTACTGACCAAATGATCGCTTTCTGGCCTTTTATCAGCTTCAATTTCTTTGTATCGATTCAGAGTTTTTTCTCGTCTTGCTCTATCTCAGGCAGAAGGAATACAGTGTTTTAATTTGATTTCTCCAGCCAATTAACAGAGATGCAGCTGAATCAGTTAAGGCCTTAATGCAGCCGAAGGAACTGCCAAAACCCAGCAGATTTTCACATTCTGATTCCATCTCTGTTATTTTTGCTGTGCGTTTCCCCTCCGTCTCATTCCGCTGCACTTATCGCTGGTCTTATATTATGTGTTGTTCAGAGCTGAAGATGAGTTTCCTGCTCTATCTCCAATCAAAGCATTTGTCACTACTTTGACTCTCAGTGTTTGGATTCATTCTGATACAGATGCAAACCTTTGTGCCGCCGTAAACAACCAGATAATGTGAATAATAAAAATATCACACAGAGGTCTTGATCCCCGCTCTGGCGTCTCACTCATCATTAGGTTGTGTTAAATGTTCAGAGCGTTTCCTCGTCTAAGCAGCAGCAGAAAACAGACAGAGGAGGAGCGTTTTTCGCCTCCTCAGCCAAACGGAGGTGGGCGACTGTTGGGCCTGTCCCACGAGAAGCTCAAAGTGTTAACACAGCAGTGGATTCAGCGGCGGGTTCGGCGGTGGCTGTGGCGGTGCTGAGTGGCACTAACAGAGCGAGGCTCACCTCTCTCCTCTCCCTCATCCACAGAAAGCTTTCTCTTGTCTCCTGGTGTAATGTGCGTCAGGATCTCCCCAATTCCATTACTGTTGGGTTTTAGCTGCGCCTCTAATCTCCTTGTTCCAGTGGCGTGCTCTGGGCGCCAGCCAGTGTCACACACTTTCCCCAAAATCATTTCTTTTATGAGCCGCCAACGAGGCCACAGACTGTACGCACTTGTAGCTCCGGCCTCCATTCATCCAGTGTGCGTTTTGCCAAGGCCTAATTGTGTTACATTTGGGGGAATGTCACTATAAACTGTGAGGTATAACAGTGTACTCTCTAATGAGGGTTTAATTAAGCAGAGAGACCCACAAGGCAACGCACGTCCCATAAGTCCACTCTGTCCACTCTGTCCACTCTGTCCACACAACTCCACAAGGCAACACACCTCCTATAAGTCCAACGCACCTCCTATAAGACCAACACACCTCCTATAAGACCAACACACCTCCTATAAGACCAACACACCTCCTATAAGACCAACACACCTCCTATAAGACCAACACACCTCCTATAAGACCAACACACCTCCTATAAGACCAACACACCTCCTATAAGACCAACACACCTCCTATAAGACCAACACACCTCCTATAAGACCAACACACCTCCTATAAGACCAACACACCTCCTATAAGTCCAACACACCTCCTATAAGTCCAACACACCTCCTATAAGACCAACACACCTCCTATAAGACCAACACACCTCCTATAAGACCAACGCACCTCCTATAAGTCCAACGCACCTCCTATAAGACCAACGCACAACCTATAAGACCAATGCACCTCCTATAAGTCCACTCTCTGTCCACTCTGTCCACACAGTTTTCAACTCTGGAAGTTTCATCAAACCCAAATAACAACAAAAACCCGACTGATTAAAGAGTCTGACAGGGACAGACAGGAGACAATAAAGAGACAGGACGACAAGGAGCACAGACAGACAGAACCCTTTACAGACAGACAGAACCCTTTACAGACAGACAGAACCCTGCACAGACAGACAGAACCCTTTACAGACAGACAGAACCCTGCACAGACAGGTAGAACCCCACACACACTGTCGTCTGCCGTTTCCATCTTTAATTATAAATGTTTACGCTCCTGCCCGGCGCGTCACTCAGACGTGTGACATCCACGGTGGCCCCACACTATTAACCGGAGTCAACAGAGCGATGATCCGAGCCTGTCCCTGTCTGCGATAGGCCCCTGCTCCTGTCTCCTCAGTTCATTTATCTGGCTGATAAGCAGGTGGAGCAGGTGGAGCAGGAGGAGAGGCCTCCAGACTGAGCGGCACTGTCAGCCCTGGCAGCCTGAGTGACAATGCTAATAGTCCGCTCCCATTAAGCTCGCCGCACGCTTCACCTTTATCTACCGCACAAACGACGCTTTGTTTGCTCGTCGGATGATAATATTTACTTGTGATTTGGCGGCGCAGACATGACAGATATATTTGTGCATTTTGAGGAGGTGCTGTGGTGTGTGAGGAGCTCTTTAAAGCTCCATTCTGTGATAAGGCCTAATGTTCTTGGCACAATCTGCAACTTCAAAATGAGGAAACGTTCTCTTTTGCCTTTTCTCACTTTTAAATGAACAGAAATGCCTCCCATTACGCTGCCATGCGTTTGGCTTACCCCTATATTCTCCTGTTCAGCGCCATAAAGCACAATGTATCTGCTTGTTACATTAGTGCATTAGGCTGTTTATTTTTATCTGGGGATGTGGGCCTATTATAAAGAAGCTGGGTATATGGACGTGTCCTGCGGAGCTCGCCGCTCTGCTCTCCCGCGCCGAGCCCGAGACTCCGAGATATTGCTTTAATTGGAGAGTTACTGATCCTGCAAGGCATTTGTGTGCCAGCCGCTAGCGTCGATGCATCTGGCTGTATTCTGCTGTGCAATCACAAAAATGATATTGTGGGACAGCAGGTGATCCATAAAACCTGTGTTTTAAAGCCTTGTTAATTATTCCTTCAGTAGTCTCATGAACAATAGGAACAAACCGTGTGCAGGGAGGAGCTCGTCCGTCAGCACCGGTCCGTCTTTATGAATCTCTCTCCGCTCGGAGCTTTGATCGCGCCCTCATTGTGTTGGCCCTAAATTCAAAAGTCGTACGCACCAACAGGAAGTGGGCTTTGGGAAGAAAGACGAGCCGGAATGGTGTCGTCCATGCATAATGAAGCAGATGCCCAACATATTATGGTTTGGCACAGAATCTGAATGTGCATAGATTATCTGCCATTTGATTTAGCAGCTGGAGAGTGTGTGCGGCTCTGAGCCGTATATAACTCACAAACACACGGCCCGCGGCTCCCGATCCCGCCTCACCGCAGTTTATCTACAGCCGCACCAAGCGTCAGAAAGAGTCTGTGGCAGCGGGCTGTGAGGAGACGAGGAGGAGGCGAGGAGGAGGCGAGGAGGAGGAGGCGAGGAGGAGGAGGCGAGGAGGAGCAGACGAGCCGCCCAAACATCACCTTCATATTCACATCGAGAACGATTTCTTTATTAAACGACCCAGAGTCAAAGACACACACACACCCACACACAGACACACACACACACACACACAGACACACCCCCACACACACCCCGACACACACACAGACACACCCCCACACACACCCCGACACACACACACACACACATTATTATTACTCTGAGTTAAATGCCAGACGCAGGTGAAGTGTGTTGCTCAGGGGCACAAGGACAGAAGTTCTTTGAAGTACAATAAAAACATCAGTTTTCTCTTTTAACTGTAGAAAATGATTTTACGATTTAGATTCAAATCTCCTGTTTCCAAACAGCTTCAGTCAATAATGTTTAAGATTAAAAGAATCTGCAGCTTCTTAAAACGAGAGGCTCAAGGAGAAAAAGAACAGATGTTTATTTTAACGTTAAAAACACAAGACAAAATATAATGCAAATATCAGATTATAATCCACAGATCTGTGTAAACTGACACTGAGGTGAATCGAACAATAATAATAATAATAATAATAATAATACTAATAATAATAATAATAATAATAATAATAATAATAATGCTCTGGTTGAACACAGAGTCTTTCATGACGCTCAAACGACTTATAGCCACAGCTGCCCTGGGACAGACAGACGACGCCTACACCAGTGTCTCTGACCAGAACCACACACACCACATTCTGTGTCCTCCCAGGTCCTTCAGGTCCTCCCAGGTCCTCCCAGGTCCTTCAGGTCCTCCCAAGTCCTCCCAGGTCCTCCCAGGTCCTCCCAGGTCCTTCAGGTCCTCCCAGGTCCTTCAGGTCCTTCCAGATCCTCCCAGGTCCTCCCAAGTCCTCCCAGGTCCTCCCAGGTCCTTCAGGTCCTCCCAGGTCCTCCCAAGTCCTCCCAGGTCCTCCCAGGTCCTCCCAAGTCCTTCCAGGTCCTCCCAGGTCCTCCCAGGTCCTCCCAGTCGTCTCCCAGGTCCTCCCAGGTCCTCCCAGGTCCTTCAGGTCCTTCAGGTCCTCCCAGGTCCTCCCAGGTCCTCCCAGGTCCTCCCAGGTCCTTCAGGTCCTCCCAGGTCCTCCCAAGTCCTTCCAGGTCCTCCCAGGTCCTCCCAGGTCCTCCCAGGTCCTCCCAGGTCCTCCCAGTCGTCTCCCAGGTCCTCCCAGGTCCTTCAGGTCCTTCAGGTCCTCCCAGGTCCTCCCAGGTCCTCCCAGGTCCTCCCAGGTCCTCCCAGGTCCTCCCAGGTCCTTCAGGTCCTCCCAGGTCCTCCCAGGTCCTTCAGGTCCTCCCAGGTCCTTCAGGTCCTCCCAGGTCCTCCCAGTCGTCTCCCATCCCAGACCTACCAGGCTCAATCATCTTCCATCACGACACAAATATTTAAATGTAAAATAAAACATGTAGACACAGATCTGCCGATGTGAAAATGTGAGATTACAAAAAGATGACGGGGCAGAGAGGCCGAGGACGGAGCGACAGACAGAGCAGGAGGTGTGTCTGGAGGACGGGGCGGTGCCAGCTCTACCCGCTGAACCGAGCCCAAACAGATGCATCTCATCACGGCAAATCTCAGGCTCACGGCATAAATACATAATAAAGTCAAATGAATGTGTTTGATCGGTCTGAGTTACCACCGCGGCGACTGGAGCGCGCCGCAGACGTCCATATGGAGCTCACAGGACGCACTTGTTAACATAACTCCTCCGCCGCCTCCAGCGACCAGCCGATACGTCCAAACAACAAAACGCGGATTAGCGAGAGATTAGACATCACCAAATGGGATAAAAATATTGACGGGAGAGATGCTAATACTAGAACTGATCAATAGCACTAACTAGTCGGTAAAGTGTTTCTGAACAGAAGAGGAAAATATAGAGTCTGGAGCGTCGAGTCTGAACGCTCGTGTTTGCCAGAAACGACAGATCGCCACAAATACAGCGAGCGGAGCTGAGGACGAGCGACGAGCCGTGTGCGGTTTACATCGGAATTCTACGGAAAACAATTAGAACAAGGATTTTTCCAACTCGGACAGCGGAAAAAAACACAAGTCAAGGCTGAAGAGCTCGTCTCATGATTCCACCGTAACATCGAGACTAAAACGACCCCAAAACACGACCGAACTTTCCACGGCCGCCATTATTCTGTGAACCCTGCTGTTTGTCAGAGGACGCCGCCGCCGCCTCCTCTGGTTGTGTGTTTGGGCCTCTCCTGTGAGGTCTCCGTAACAAGCACACAAAGCCCAGAGGGACGATAACACTCGCTCCACCTCCACCTCCCGCAATAACGGCCTGTTTTTCCCTCGTCACAAACCAGCGGACGATGAGAGTCGAGCAGAGGTTAGGAACAATGTAAAGGCACGCTCAGATGAGTCTGCAGAGGAGGAGGAGGAGAGGAGGAGGAGGAGAGGAGGAGGAGCAGAGAGGGAGCAGAGGAGGAGGAGAGAGGGAGCAGAGGAGGAGCAGAGGGAGCACAGAGGGGGAGAAGAGAGGGAGGAGAGGGAGAGGAGAGGGCACATTAGGGACAATGTAATGGCACGCTCAGATGGGTCTGCAGAGGAGGAGGAGGAGGAGAGGAGGAGAGGAGGAGCAGAGAGGGAGGAGAGGAGGAGAAGAGAGGGAGCAGAGGGAGCACAGAGGGGGAGAAGAGAGGGAGGAGAGAGGGAACAGAGGGAGAGGAGAGGGCACATTAGGGACAATGTAAAGGCACACTCAGATGGGTCTGCAGAGGAGGAGAAGGAGAGGAGGAGGAGGAGAGGAGGAGCAGAGTTAGCAGAAGAGGAGCAGAGAGGGAGCGCAGAGGGAGCAGAGAGGGAGCAGAGGAGGAGCAGAGGGAGCAGAGGGTGTGTTAGGGACAATGTAAAGCCATACTAAGGGCTCTGCAGTGGAGGAGCAGACGAGGAGGAGGAGAGGGGAAGAAGAGAGGAATCAGAGAGGGAGGAGAGGAGGAGCAGAGGGAGGAGAGGAGGAGCAGAGGGAGGAGAGGAGGAGCGGAGGGAGGAGAGCAGTAGAGGGAGAGCAGAGGGCGTGTTAGGGACTATGTAAAGTCACGCTAAGGGCTCTGGAGAGGAGGAGAGAGGGAGGAGAGGAGGCAAACATGACAGAAAGAAAACACACATACACACACACACATACACACATGATCCGCTGGAGGCCTTATGGGTGGAGGAGGGTGGAGGAGGCCCTCGGTGGAGGTTGCAGGAGTCAAAGCGGGTCACTGGTGAGCGCTCATTAGCTCGTCGCTTTGACCTTGACACGACGTCTTTTCTGTGGCGTCAGGAGCCGGTCGTCCCCACGATGCAACAAAAGCTGAATGAGATCTATTGACGGAGGGCGAGCGGTGAAGAGGAGACGGATAAAAACACCGGCCGCCGCTTGACGTAGTCCCCGTGCAAGTTGCTGTGACTTTGGCTCGTTGAACCTTATTTGAATGCATTACACAACGGCGGAATACAAAAACACCTCGATAAATAAAGCGTGTGTGTGTAGCGGTGCCAGTCTGATCCTTTCAGCCCACTCTGCGTGATTAACAAAGGTAGCAGCGTTTTGCCTGAATAAATTAGAAACTCCACTGGCCACTTTTAGGGAGCGGGGGAAATACACATTCGATACGTCTTTGTTTGCAGAATTTCCAAAGGCTCCGGTAATTGAATTCAGACAAAAAAGCCATGTTTATGCCACAACAATAGAAATGAGATAAAGGACGAAGCAGAGAAATGTAGACGTCACAAAATAAACTCAGTTAATATAAATCAGGACGAGGCTGCGGCGTCAGCGACCGGGACCTCACCGTGAGGTCCACGCGGCACCGTGAGGTCCACGCGGCACCGTGAGGTCCACACGGCTGTGAACGACGCCACGTGTGCACCACTGTGTGTGTGAACACCGCCATGTTTGTGTGTCCAACACCAGTTTGTTTTTTGAATGGTCCTAAATAAGTCTGTGACAACACAACCCTCTGTGGATTTTATGGATATACATGTTATTTGTTCACTCTTTTGTGTTTATTTGTTCACTCTTTTGTGTTTATTTGTTCACTCTTTTGTGTTTATTTGTTCACTCTTTTGTGTTTATTTGTTCACTCTTTTGTGTTTATTTGTTCACTCTTTTGTGTTTATTTGTTCACTTTTTTGTGTTGGGAGGACACACAGCTGACCACAGTGACTCGTGTGTTTGGGGTTTACACACATTATGGTAACACTAACATTAAACTTTCATATTGTCCTGTGGGCCACAAAATATCATCTCACGGGCTGCAATTAGCCCCCGGGCCGCGTGTTTAAGACTCCTGCTCTAAGACGTCCCAGAGCCGACGCAGACGAACATAAATCCACTTGTACCATCATAATTAAAGGATGTAAACACGTCTTTTGCATTTTTGATACGTTTGTTCATTTATGACTTTTTCTTGAGGGACTTTTTGTTTAATTGAATCCAAAAGGAGCAGAGACAAATCCTGAAAGTTTAAATGTTTACACGTCCAACTGTCCCGGGCCGACCCTGCTGAACTATTCATGATGGAACTCTGGGTGTTTGGAGCCGATCTGGGACAAATATTCACGTGGAGCCTGTGACGGTGCCTCCGCCGCCCCCTGCTGTCCACGCGGAGCCCGTCCCGTCCCTCCGCCGCCCCCTGCTGTCCACGCGGAGCCCGTCCCGTCCCTCCGCCGCCCCCTGCTGTCCACGCGGAGCCCGTCCCGTCCCTCCGCCGCCCCCTGCTCTCACTCAACCTCCTTTTCGTCCGTCTGTCCGTGATGTCCTTCCTCCTCTGCTCCGTCTGGGCTCGTGTTCCCGCAGAGGCTCTTCCAGGTCAAGGTCCCGGAGCCTCCGAGGACCAGGAGCCAGAATCCAGGACAGAGCGAGTTCCAGCTCTATTCACAACGACTCAAAGCAAAAACCGGAGCCGATAAGAAGCAATTCAAATAAAGACCCCGGGCTCCTGGAGTCAGACGCATTATTCATGTTATCGGCAAATCAATAAAACCGTCGAGTAACTAGTGAAATCAGTGAAACAGTCAAATCAATAAAATCAATTGATGGTTCGATTTGGAGACGATCTGCTGACGTCTGCAGCTCGTAAAACAATGACTGTTTCTATCTCTACATGTGATAAGTGTTAAATCCACCAGCCTCAGGTCTGGATCAGATCAGGTCGAGTTAAAACTGAAAGATCAATCAAAATAAAACACTTTTATATGTTCACTGGTCCCTGGTTTATCGCCGCGGTTAAGTTAAAAAAATAACCCACAATAGTCGAAATCTGTGAAGTTTCATCTTTATTTTTTACATTATTCTCTCTGTTTTTGTCTGTAAAACCCCTCACCACACACTTTATACACTTTTCTCACACAGGCGTTAACATTTTCTCACATTTCTCTCTCGTTTAAACTCTCTCAAAGTTCAAACCTTCGTAGGCGTCTTTGTCGGTGCAGAACGTTTCATCGACATTGTGGGTTTTGTCGGGGAGAAAACAAATTGCAAACGTACAGCACTTCAGAGTCACACTGAGATCCAACGTTTATGTAAATTTGTCTGAACACATTCTGTACTGGACAGGAGACACGGCACGGAGGAGACTGATGGACAATGGTCTACAGTCCAACAGCCAATCAGGACGCACGACACAATGGTCTACAGTCCAACAGCCAATCAGGACGCACGACACAATGGTCTACAGTCCAACAGCCAATCAGGACGCACGACACAATGGTCTACAGTCCAACAGCCAATCAGGACGCACGACACAATGGTCTACAGTCCAACAGCCAATCACACACTCACACACCAGCGCACACAGACATGAGGCGGGTTAAGTGTCTTGTCGCTCGTGTTTGTCCTGATCTCTGATGGTTTTTATTAAATGTGACGTTGTTTTTCCTGTTCGACTCTTTAACTCTCTCCTGTGATGATTTCTCTCTCTCCTGTAGAACAATACTTGAATAATTTGTGTATTTGTCAAACTAAATGTGAGCTGTAGAAATGTTTGTAAAGAAACAGATTCATTTGCTGCAGCGTTTGTTTTTTGCAGCGTTTCATTCCGAGTTTCTGAAGCCGTCGTGTGAAACATTTCTGTCATTGCGGCGATTCTTCTGTAACATTAATATTGATTAATATTGAAGCTGATGTTTTATGTATAAACTGTGATTTTAACTCAAAAGTCGGACTTCTGCCTTAAAGGGTTAAACACGTCTCTGTGTTTGACGTGTGGTCGTATTAGAGCGGGACGGGCCCGTGAGGAAGTGCACTCTCCACGCCACACGCCGCAGACGGACGCCCGGACGCCCGAGCCCGCGGAAGATGAGCTCCAACCAGAGTAAGATTCATCATGTAAAGAAAAAGGCCTCAGAATGTACAGGAACAAAAAGACACAAACACACAAAATACACACACAAAACACAGACAAAACACACACACAAAACACACACACAAAATACACACAAAACACACACACACAAAACACAGACACAAAACACACACACACAACACAGACGCACAAGATGAGGAGGGAAAACTAATGCAGACACTAAAAAGATGAGAAAAAGAGCAGAGATCCTCAGCCGCAATCGAGGAGAGAGAAGTCAAGAGGAGGAGAGGAGGAGCCGAGGGGAGCAGAGGAGAGGAGGAGCCAAGAGGAAAAGAGAGGAGGAGCCAACGGGTGCAGAGACCTTCAGCCATCGTTCCCCAGCTGCAAAATAAAAGTGACTGATACACTTCACTTCAGGACAATCACTTTAACTCCAAGAGGAGCCAAGGGGAGGAGAGGAGAGAGGGGAGGAGCCAAGGGGAGCAGAGGAGAGGGGGGAGGAGCCAAGGGGAGGAGAGGAGGGAGGAGCCAACGGGAGGAGAGGAGAGAGGGGAGGAGCCAAGGGGAGGAGAGGAGAGAGGGGAGGAGCCAAGGGGAGGAGAGGAGAGAGGGGAGGAGCCAAGGGGAGCAGAGGAGAGGGGGGAGGAGCCAAGGGGAGGAGAGGAGGGAGGAGCCAACGGGAGGAGAGGAGAGAGGGGAGGAGCCAAGGGGAGGAGAGGAGAGAGGGGAGGAGCCAAGGGGAGGAGAGGAGAGAGGGGAGGAGCCAAGGGGAGGAGGGGAGAGAGGGGAGGAGGCAATGGAAGGAGAGGAGAAAGGAGAGGAAAGAGGAGCCAAGTAGAGAAGAGGAGAGGGGGGGGTAAGAGACGAGCCAAGAGGAGAGGAGCCAAGGGTAGCAGAGGAGAAAGAGGAGAGAGGAGCAGAGAGGTGAGGAGGAGTCGAGGGGAGGAGAAAGGAGAGAGGAGGAGAGCGGGGATTGTCCTGGAGGTGGAGCGCCTCCTCTCTCTTCACGAGCTGATCTGAGTTGCAGACATGGCAGTGCGTTCATCACTCCTGCTCCTCCTGTCGCCTCCTATATCCTCCTCCGACGCTCTTGTTTATGGAGCCAGACAAACACAAACATCAGGTCCCTGGGCAGATGCTTCCCAGTGTCGCTCGCACAAAACCCATTGTTCAGACGCTGAATAATTACCATGATAATCATCTGCGTCCCACCGGGGTCTGAAAACGCACCTGACATCTGACATTTGGACCCACGGCTCATCTGCATAATCACATTCCTCCTCATTTCCATGTGTATGTTTTTAGGGAGAATGTGGTTGAATTTTGAGCCTTGAGTTTTCAGTTGTGTAAAAGTGCGCACACTCAGACGCACAAATACAGCCTCCTTCAGTGTGAAACTGTGTTAGGACCCTTAAGGCATTGGACAATATTCTGGTTGTCAGCACTGATGTACAAAGGCGGTAAGTATTATCCGTGAAGGAGCAGAGAGACTCGGAGTAATCGCTTCAGAGGAACCTGTGTCCGTTCGCCTTAAATCCAGAGGTAAAAAGAGTCGTATTAAGTCCTGGCGACACAAACTGTGATGTAACAGAGCGGAGGTAATAAAGGGTTAATATTTAGCGTGGATGTAAAACGTGTCGGACAGATGTGTGATACTTAAACAGCTCGAGTAGGATCCGCTCAACCCGAACAGCTCACACGGCGTCAGCGGAGACGACATCAGCACCAACAGTGAGAACTTCTCCTCATTTGCACCGTTTATGAAACATTAGGAGACGACACTTTAGAAACGGCGAGAAGTGATTAGGCTGAAGATCCGACAGACGCAGAAACAGTGTAAAGCAGCGCTCTGCTCCTAACAAACGGCAGCTCGGCCTCGTCTTGGCTCTAGAGTGAGGGCCGCAGCCGCTACCGCCGCCGCCACCACCACCACCACCACCACCACCACCACCACCGTCGCCACCAACGCCATCACTGCCACCGCTGTGAATCATGCTGCGCTGGGACAGTTCCCTCTAAAGCAGCAGAGTCTACACCTGAGAACAGCTAAAACTGTGATGGTCGTCAGCTCAGAGCCCATCACGAGGTTTATGACCCGAGACCTGAGCGTCTCTATGACCACGTGACACATCATGTGACACACAGCATCATGTGACTCAGAGTAGGATCACGTGACAGGATCATGTGACAGGATCATGTGACAGGATCATGTGACAGGATCATGTGACAGGGTCACGTGACTCCGCACACACTCAGGTCTTTGTTTCTCATTATGGCCCAAATGGAATTAAAAGCTTTTCATTGGAATCAGATTTTTCGTCCGTGCGGCCGGAGGGTTTAAGGTGCTATTAACCTTTGACCCGGGGCTGCAGGAGGAAGGTGAGGAGGTGAGGAGCAGACGGGAGGTGGAATTACCCCGTGTTTCCTGAGAGGAGGTGGAGAAGGAGCCGGGGGCCCGGGGCGGAGGGCCCCGGCCCGAGCGCCGTCCGCCGCGACCTGCCACACGAAGCTTGAATCCCATTTATTCCCGGTGACCTTAAATAAAATGCCGGCTCCCCCTGTGGGCCCCGTGTGAGGTCCAAACCAAATGGGCTGTGTTCTGTTCTGTTTCTACCCCACTGCCCCACTGCGACAGAAAATGAGGTTTATCTGTGGGGGAACGCGGGGCCGCGTGACTAAAGGGCCCTCCGCACATTTCTTCACAAACGCAATTCTGCAGCTAATCTACGAAACCGTCGCCTTTTAATTACTGACTCTGGTGGTGAAATGCTCCAAAGCAAAAACTATTGAATCTTTTTCACAAAAGTGAAGTGAAAAGTGTGAGCGGAGCAGCTGCAGTTTGAACTGATTTAAACGTCTTAACTGGACACATGAGCTCATCACACTTATCTCCTCAAGGTGACGAGGGAGTTGTCTAACAAATGTATTGGATAATTAAAGCAAAGGAGCCATTTAAAGAAACGTGTAATCTCGGTTAATTACAGGAGGTGTCAAAGCGCGGAGGTATATGAGGCTGTTCACTGAAGCTCACTGTGTGTCTCCCCATGACACTTTAAACTCATCACACACTGATAGCCAGAGAGCTAACGTTTTATTTTACCGAAATGCCTTAAAATTCTGATTTGTAATTTCTAATTTAATGAGCCATTCATTTTGAAGCAGCAGCAGTGAAGCGGAAGTGACAATTTCACACCATGTTTGTATTTTCATGCATTGAAATGAAGCATACGCTTAGCACCATCAGACTGGAGCTGCTGCCACATTCACCACACACACACACACACACACACACCCCCCCACACACACACACACACACACACACACACACACACACCAGCCACGTCTCCAGGGCTTCTCATGGGTTTAAACAAAAACCAAACATTTGGCCTGGAATCATTTTGATTGATAGGTTTGTGTTTTAGGTCAATACACAACACGTCCCAAAAGTGTCACAAAACTGGACAATTATCAGAAAACGAACAAACGAAGCCCCCGATGTGTCACAAGAACATGAACACGGCTCTGGTGAAGGGCACACACACACACACACACATATATATGCATGTGCACACACACACATGCACACATGCACGTGCACACACACACTGTGCATGAGCGACTCATTAAGGCCCAGTTAATCACAAATTGCTGGATAGAGCCACATTTGAGGCATATGTTAAGACTGAATGTTAAGACTGAATGACTAATTAGTGGAGCGAGCGGCGAGTCCCAGCCTGCTCACGAAGTCTCCGCACGTTACTAATATATGAAAAGGTATAAACAAACAGCAATCTGGTTGTTTAGCTCCTCCATCCCACTTACAAGGATCCAATTATGGCAGATCCCTCGAGCCGCCAATACAATCAGGCCAGAGTGAGTCGGCGTTATGATTAACTGTGAAGGCCACAGAGCGAGAGCAGCAGCAGCAGAGGAAGGAGCAGAGGCAGCAGCAGCAACAGAGGAAGGAGCAGAGGCAGCAGCAGCAACAGAGGAAGGAGCAGAGGCAGCAGCAGCAGCAGCAACAGCAGCAACAGAGGAAGAACAGGAACAGCAGCAGCAACAGAGGCAGCAGCAGCAGCAACGGCAGAGGCAGGAACAGCAGCAGCAGCAGCAGGGGGAGGCCTCCTCTGTGGGGGTCCAAGATCTGCTCCACCACGGCCCACTGGAGAGGCCCATTCTGCTGCATGGCCCACTTTTATAGGCTCACAGCTCAAGTCTCCGGAAGACACCTGAACCTCACACCTGATGGTTCCAGGGCTGTAGACGACTAAAGAAAATCTACAAGGACCAAAGACTCAGACGACAGAGTACTCGAGTAAAAGGAGGCGTGGCCCAAACTCTATGATCTGAATCTGAGTTTGGCCCAAACACAAAACCCTCGAGGAGCAAAGAACAGAGCGACGTCAGGTTTAACTCCTAATCCACCTCCACATCTGCAGATACATCACTCCACACGCCTCACTCCCCACGCCTGACTCCGCACGCCTCACTCCCCACGCCTCACTCAGCACGCCTCACTCCCCACGCCTCACTCAGCACGCCTCACTCCGCACACCTCACTCTCCATGCCTCACTCCCCACTCCACACGCCTCACTCCCCACGCCTCACCCCACACGCCTCACCCCACACGCCTCACTCCACACGCCTCACTCCACACGCCTCACCCCACACGCCTCACCCCACACGCCTCACCCCACACGCCTCACTCCACACGCCTCACCCCACACGCCTCACTCCACAGGCCTCACTCCAGGACTCCTGCTGCTGCTCCTTCAAATCCTTTATAATAAAATAATTACTTTGACTAATCAAATTAATAAAGTAGACACCGATTAATCGACCAAAATATTTAAATCTCACAGATTTTACAATCCTGACGCTCTGAGTCACTAAATCAACGCCAGAAATGAAACTAAAATCAAAAATCATCAGAGATAGAATCAGTGCCATAAAGAACAATTTGGACTTTTTCAAACATGAGGTAAAATGACGTGACATCGATTCAAACTGTGTTTATATTTGAACCTGGTGAAAGAAACAGAAGGACGACGTCACAAAACTCCTATTGTCATTAAAGATGTGTATGAAATAGAATAATACTGTACAGTTTGAAATAAAATGTAATATTGTGACGATACACGACTGAATTGAATATAAAGTTTAATATTTGGCTGCATGTTTGGATGATGGGGCAGTTTTTGCTTGTACATAAATACGTGTGTTTCCATATCTGAGTTCACGCCTCACTCTGTCCTGTTTTTATTTATTATTAAAAAACACAGTTGACTTAATAAAAGTGAGTGTAGGTTTCCCGAGTGCAGACACACCTGTGAATACAAACCAGCTCCGTCTCTGCAGGAGCGTGATCCTTCCACTCCGGCTCCATATTTCCAACTGTGCTTTTCAGGAGCCGTTCAGCAGGAAGAGCAGTGAGCGGCCGAGAGCTACGGCGCCACACGATGGATGGAATGTGCCTTTTGCCATTTATCACTCGGCGCTGGAGGTTGTGTACAGTTAGCCATCTGGATCCTGGGAACTGTAAAACACGTCTGCGCTTCTGCCCACGGAAAAGGAAACACACAGAACCCGAGTCGTCCGGAGCGGGCCATCGCTCTACCACCGCCACCGCCATCGCTCTACCACCACCACCGCCACCGCTCTACCACTGCCACCGCCACCGCCATCGCTCTACCACCGCCACCGCCATCGCTCTACCACCGCCACCGCCATCGCTCTACCACCGCCACCGCCACCGCTCTGCCACCGCTCTGCCTGTGTTTGACTCACAGCTTCATATTCATTATCCCGTTTGACGGAGCGAGCTTTTCAGAAATACAGAATGTGTTTTTTTAGAAGGTGCAAACATTTTAAATCTGAAGCTTGTGGTCAGTGTTTCAGGTCGATGAGAATGACGTCACATTTATAAAGATGAGATTATTTAAAAACAAAAAAACATTATCTACAGTGAGGTAAAAAAGTATTTAGTCACCACCAACTGTTCAAGTTCTTCCACTTAAAAAGACGAGACGCCTGTAATTTTCATCATAGTTTCACTTCAACTATGAGACAGAAAGAATCCAGGAAATCACATTAGAGGATTTTTTATGAATTCATTGGTAAATTCCTCAGTAAATTAAGTATTTGTTTAACCTACAACCAAGATCTGTGTCTCTGACCTGTACCTTCTTCTTTCAGAGGCTCCTCTGTCCTTCACTCGTTCTCTGTATTAATGGCCCCTGTTTGAACTCGTCCTCAGTATAAAAGACACATGTCCACAACCTCAAACAGTCAGACTCAAACTCCACTATGGACAAGACCAAAGAGCAAAGGAACCACAAACAAAACTGTAGACACCAGGCCCCGAACACTCAATCTGCAACAGGTAAGAGCTGGAGTCAACAAATCAACTGTGGAGCAAGTATTACAAAATGGAACAAGACCAATCATGAGGGTGGAAACATCATGCTCTGGGGCTGTTTTTCTGCAAAGGGACCAGGACGACTGATCCGTGTAAAGGAAAGAATGAACGGGGCCAAGTATCATCAGATTTTGAGTCAAAACCTCCTTCCATCAGTGAGAACATTGAAGATGAAACGTGTCTGTGTCTATCTTCAGTCTCCAGATCTCAACCCCATAGAAAATCTGTGGAATGAGTTGAAAGTCCATGTTGACCAGAGACAGCCCCAAAACATCACTGCTCTAGAGGAGATCTGCAGGAGGAACGGACCAAACTACAGCAACAGAGAAAACCTCTGGAGACAGAAAACGACCTGTCACTGCAACAAAGGGAATATACAAAGTATGAGACGAACTTTTGTTATTGACCAGATACTTATTTTACAACATAATTTGAAAAATCATTAAAAATCCTGTGATTTCCTGGATTCTTTCGTCTCATAGTTGAAGTGAAACTATGATGAAAATGACAGGCCTCATCTTTTTACGTGGGAGAACTTGGACCAACACCGTCCTGTGGGACACCGTCCTGTGGGACACCGTCCTGTGGGACACCGTCCTGTGGGACACCGTCGGGGGGAGAAGTACTCGGCTCTGTTAAGTAAAAGTACAGATACTGGAGCAAAAATACTCAAGTAAAATTATCACATAAAAATCTGTTTTAAAATGTGAACAGTAAAAGTATTTCTCTTATAAAACTTCAAACTGGTGATTTTAATAAAGATTTGAGCTGAATTTGGTTCAGCAAAAACAACTGAATTGGTTGTTTGTTTGTTTTTGTTTTTTTTCAGAGGTTTTTCTTTGTATATTTTTGTTTTGCTCAGATTATGACCTTGATAAAAACTAAACCCTCAGCCTTTTCAGCAGCAGCAGAAGCAGCAGCAGCAGCAGCTCCCACACAATCTGAGAAACACAGACGCCTCAAATGTGTTTAAAGAACAGATTTTACTGCTGAAGTACAGTACTTTACTACTGAAGTACAGTACTTTACTACTGAAGTACAGTACTTTACTACTGAAGTACAGTACTTTACTACTGAAGTACAGTACTTTACTACTGAAGTACAGTACTTTACTACTGAAGTACAGTACTTTACTACTTTTACTGTGTTACTTTCCACCTATGGATATTATTATTTTACTGTGAAATATTTGACTCTTTGTTTTATATAAAAAACACTTTTATATTTTAGTCCAGTCCAGATGCTGAAAATGTGTACTTGTACTTGTAATGTGTACTTGTAACACACACACTGACACAAACACACACAGACACACACACACCCCACACACACACACACCCACACACACACTGCTGTACTCGTCTTAGTGTCTCTAAACATTTTTTCTTTACATCATTTCTGATAAATGTAAAAATCTGCTCCAGAAAAAGCAAAAGACAAAAATAAAGTTTAAACGTTGAAACTTTTCTGAAGAAACACGAGTTTGATGTTTGACATGTGTTTTCACAGTGTTTATTAGAGTGTGTTTAGAGTGTTTATTAAAGTGTTTAGAGTGTTTATTAAAGTGTTTAGAGTGTTTATTACAGTGTTTTAGTGTTTATTAGAGTGTTTTTAGTGTTTATTAAAGTGTGTTTAGAGTGTTTTTAGTGTTTTAGAGTGTTTTAGTGTTTATTAGAGTGTTTTTAGTGTTAATTAGAATGTTTTTAGTGTTTATTAGAGTGTTTTTAGTGTTTATTAGAGTGTTTTTAGTGTTTATTAGAGTGTTTTTAGAGTGTTTTAGTGTTTATTAGAGTGTTTTTAGTGTTTATTAGAGTGTTTTTAGTGTTTATTAGAGTGTTTTTAGAGTGTTTTAGTGTTTATTAGAGTGTTTTTAGTGTTTATTAGAGTGTTTTTAGTGTTTATTAGAGTGTTTTTAGAGTGTTTTAGTGTTTATTAGAGTGTTTTTAGTGTTTATTAGAGTGTTTTTTAGTGTTTTTATAGTGTTTTAGTGTTTACTAGAGTGTTTTTAGTGTTGTTAGAGTGTTTGTAGTGTTTATTAGAGTGTTTTTAGTGTTAATTAGAATGTTTTTAGTGTTTATTAGAGTGTTTTAGAGTGTTTTTAGTGTTTACTAGAGTGTTTTTAGTGTTTTTAGAGTGTTTTTAACGTGATCACTCCTGTGTTTATATTTACATCTCCAGTGGTTTAGTGGTTAGAGCACTGACCCACTAACCGGACGTTGTGCAGTTTGAGTCTCAGACCTCTGCACACTGTCGCTGCCACACGCGGCGTCTGTGTGAGCTTCCCGTCGTGTGATTGGTCCAAAGTTCCACTATAATCAGATGTTTTTATGGCGTAAACGGTCCTTAAATCCACTTTATAACCGCAGGCCTGTTGCGCGGTGCAGCCGGTGCACCTGGAGCTCGTTCAGTGGTGTTTTTGGTATTTATCCAGTCAGTGTTTTGCCTTGTCCTGGGTGGGTTTGGTTTTAATACGGTCGTGTGTGCGACTGTGTGTAAACGGCAGCGCGGCCAAGAGCTCGCTCCACTCCCACATGATTAATATGCCGGCGTATGGAGCAGCCACAGGGACAGGAGGAGGTCGAGACTGGAGATTTGTCTGGGCTTAATTAGAGCGTTCTTGGCCAATTCCACGGCCAGAATCACAGCCAGGCTCCTCCAGACCTTTTTGTTATTTTTTACATGTTTGTATATTTTATCAAATCATGTTTTATTCAATATTTGCTGTGTACATTTTGTGTCGTCTGCAGCGTAAAAAGAAAAACACTTTATGAGATTGCAAAACGCCACTTCTATTCTTGATCATTTCTGTTTCATTCTTTGCTTCGCATCTCTGAAATTACAGCGTTCACGGTGAAGCGATGCCGCCGCCGCCGCCCCGGCTCCGGCTCTGAAGCCCGTCCAAGAGGCCAGATATCCATATTTATAAGTATGTTGATTCTGTTTGCTTTCATAGAATTCAATTTTGAAGAAATGAAATAAAAAGTCTAATTTCTGCAGCGTGTGAATATCTGGGCCGCTCGCCGCCGCCTCAGCGGCTCAAACGGCCGTGGTTCTGCCGCACAGGTGCGGCGCTTTACACCAGGGAAGGTGAAAGGTAATTTATGAGGCAATAATATACTGGAACTGCTCTTTAATATATATATATTATTTCTATTTGTCAAAAACTTTATTAAAATACACAGCAAACAAGAGCAGCACAAAACGAGAGAAGCAAAAAACGAGAGAAGCAGAGACAGGTCCAGAGACGAACCACACTCTGATCATAAACATCTGTATAAAGCCTCTCTCACACACACACACACAGAAACACACACAAAGACACACACACCCACACACACACACACAAAGGAACAGAGTATATATGCACACACACAATGTATATACGTCCTCACATACGTCCTCACACACACACAGAGTGTATACAGGAGCAGGTTGGACTTGTACAGTGTATATACGTCCTCTCTCTCACACACACACACACACACACACTCTCTGTATACAGGGCCGGGGGGACTTGTACGGTGTGTATTTGCCCTCACACACACACAGAGTGTGTATACGTCCTCACACAAACACACTCTCTGTATACAGGAGCAGGAGGGACTTGTACGGTGTGTATTTGCCCTCACACACACACACACACACATATAGGAGCAGAGCCAGGGGGACTTGTACAGTGCATATACGTCCTCACACACACACTCACACACACACAGAGTGTATACAGGAGCAGGTTGGACTTGTACAGTGTATATACGTCCTCTCACACACACACACACACACACACACACAGGGCCGGGGGGACTCGGGGGCCTGTGGGGAGGACAGGACTTCCTGTTTGCGAGTCTTTCTTTAGTGAAAATGCTTAAAACGGGCCAAACGAGAGCAGTGCTTATCCAGCAAAACTGCTGCTAGATGGAGCAGAAAGTGCACAAATTTTCTATGACACTCCAGTAATGAGGTTTTATATTGACCCAGGAACAGAGAGGAAGGCTCCCGCTCCTCTTCCCCTAAACTCTCCTCTTCAGCCTCTATTTAGAGCTTCAGTCGGTCACAAACACGAGGCCATCACTTTCACACTCGGGGATAGTCTCCACTCTCCACAATCCAACACAATTATTACTAAATACATCAACGCTTCTCCTTTGGTTTAAAATAAAAACAAAAACGCTCATAATAAGTGCGGTTCTGTGTGAGATATTTCCAGCTCGGTTCTTCTCAAAAGGCCAGTTTTGCTGTGAAGCCGCCGGCCCTCGCGCTCCACCCCGACTATTAAACTGTCTGCTGATTTTAATGGCGGCAGGAGAGGCTGATGGGATTGGCCATTACCAAAGCTGCAGCTCAACCTGTGAAAGCTTTTTCCTTCCACATTAAGATAAAAACATATTCATGTGGCCACGCCTCGTTACTGTATTTAGGCCACATTATAATTGCCGGGATTCGTTTAAGCGGTCGTACTTACAGGATTTAAAGACGGAGAGTGGAGGCGAAATCTGCACGAGGAGCTAATAATCAAATGTATTGTAAATGAACTGGCGCAGATTCAGAAGTGAACAAACACAAGAGCAGCGGCTTTGATAACACTGAATGTTTTCTGTTTGATCAGCCTTTCCCTGAAGACATCTCCCTCCCTGAATGTGAGCGCCCGAGGCAGTGGCCCATGATGCACAGCTCCATATCCTGGAGCTGGAGCAACGAAAGGTCACCGCCGGATGTTTGTGAAAAGCACGGCAGCCTCTTAGCTCGCCGTGCGACCGTATTCGCACCGTTAGCATACGCCATTCATTCACAACAGGAAACAAAGCATTAGCTTAGCTCTTTTAATTAATACTGCGCGGGGATGAACGCTCGAGTCTTGTGAGAAAACACAGCTCAACGCGGGGCTGGCACTTTCATTAGCAATATTTTTGCATGTCCATCAGGATCGTGTGCGCCAAGCTATTTAAAGCACATGCATCACCGCTAAGTTTTTGCCCAGTCTGCAATCCTGTGATGAATTAAAAATGTACGCTTGGGCGCGTAGCATTTTGGTATACATCATAATGACTACCTTAAAGGGAAACTGGTGTAATTTGAAAAGACGAGTGTTCTGTCTCATAATTATCTTTTAATACTTTGCCGGTCGGAGCCGCGCCCGTTTCTATCCCTTTAGCTGTTTTCTATGTATCTGCCGGAGGTGCCAACGCGGAGACTGGTGCGTCCTGACAAACAGAAGCCTCAAAGGCCGCGCACAATGCGTTAAGAATGTTTTCTTTTTGACAGACATCAAAGTGTGACCTTTAAATGATTCTTGTTATCACGGAAGCTGAACACAAAAATCAATAGGATGCAGCGGGAGACGAGGGATTAATGCAGGGCAAATTGATCATTCCATTTCATTTTCATCTTGATTTGATGTGCCGACCGCACACACCTCCTCTGACCACAAACTGCTTTTAGCACTTCATAGCCGAGCGTACGAGAACTGTCTCTGTTACAACAAGGAAAGAGGTCATGAGTTTACCCCGATGCACGACCTTCATCATAAAAACTCTGAACCGGGAGTCGATACTCGCACAAACTCACACAAACTCGAGTATTGAAACGAGATACTCATTTCAACAAGCATCAAAACTGAAAATCTCAGGGCAAAGTTGGATCCTGAAGAGGTTATAACGGCTCTAAATCAAAACTATAAAGACCAAAGTGAAATATTAAAGAAACTTATTCAATATATCACTCTGTAAATGGCGATTTTACACAATTTACACCAAAAACCGCTCACACATTCGGGTAAAAGTGTCTTGCCCGAGGACACGATGCCGGCGTCGCACATCACCCTGCAGAATCAGAACCGCCAACCCCCAAAGGACAAACTCTACCGACTGAGCCACCGTCACGAGCTCCCGCACAGCGTCTACAAAGTGCGCGTTTGTAATTGGAACCGAATGGCGTTTTGAGTATCGTGACGGCGCCGTTTCAGCACCACAGGGAAAAGATGATGGCGAAGCTCAGAGTCTTTCTCAGATGGTTTATGGCTCCATCAAACTGCACAAACAAATACATTAATCACCCGAATCCACAGACACGTCGTTAATTCTTGCACCTCACTGTCGGCGTCGGGCCTTGTTTCGTTCTTTCATGAATAATCACAGAACTTCATTAAGCGCACGTGTATTTACAAAGTAGTGTCTCGCTGAACGCCGCCGAGTCAAACGCATAAAAGACAATATTTTCTTTTTTGAGCTCCTCGCTGTAAACATTAAAAGGAATATCTGCGATTTCCTCGTGCTGAGATTGGGTATTACCGCCAAAATGCCAGCGCTCACAGATAAGTGCGATAACAAAGATAGCAAATGTGGGAAATGAAAAATGGCACTCCTCTCGTACAAGGAGATACATCAGTGTTTATTAAATCAATGCCAGACAGAGGAATGTGAAGCTGAAATAATGAATCACTTATAAATGGTCTTTGCTTCAGTGGGCCTTACCTGATCACGCCGTTCGGGGACCACCACTGCGAACCGTATTAGGAGAGCTCTATTAATCCTCGCACTTCTCATCGCCGACTATAACACCGGTCCTTCGTGGCTTCATTGGCACATCCTTTTTAATTTTTCAAGCTAAAAAGTGAGACGCACGGCTCTCATTGATTGGGTGTGAAACTTTGGCTCGTCTGTGTATCTCTGCTGTTTTACTGTGGAGATTTCATTACGCTGCTCTGGGACTCGCATTACGGCGGCGAGGCTACCTTTTTCCGCAGCCTCCATGGAAACTGGGAGGCTGCTCTCTCGCTAGAAATGTGCTTTTAATTGAGTGACATCTAATCAGACGCAGAAACACAGCGGCCGAGTTAGCATAACGGTTCAACGAGGGACAGAAAACGACGGGCGAGGATCCAGCTCCTGTTGACCGCCGCAAATGAGGCCGGTTTTAATGAACAAAATGACGAGGTTGGAGGTATTCTTCGAGATGGTTGGAGGAATAAGTGATTGGATGTGATGAGCCGTTCTTAAGACTACAGCAGCTTTGGGAGGAGGCTCGTCTTTGATGTGCAGAGAGCTTTCACCAGCTTCGCCTTAACACATATTAAACAGGCTGCAAACGATGAATTTTTCCTCGTCATCTTTTTTGCTTCACCGTGTTGCGCGGTGCTCTCTGCATAAAAGACGATCCGCAAACGTCTTACTGAAAACATTACATTAGTGCACAGTGGGACAGCGTCAACAACTCGCTGCCTAAAATCAGCTTCAAGGACGATGATAATGACGATCCTGATTTTAGGCAGGACGTGATTCGGCGAAAATAAAACACAAAATGATTTTCTTACGCGCGGCGGCGTAAACGGGCAGCATTTTGACTTTGACAGGAAACGAAGGGCGAAAGCGTCGTCTGTGATTGGTTAAATCCACCTGTCAATCACTCAAAGGCACGACAGAGGCTGACCAGCAGGAGGCGTGCGTCAGGAAAAGTCGACAGCGTAAAGCTACTTAACTCTACGGTGTCGGATGCTGTCGCCGCAGATAGACTCGCGGTCGCAGACTTTCCATCTCAAAGCAGAGACACGAGGCTCTTTAAATATGTGACTGTCATTACGGTAATGTGCTCATGTCGCCCTCGAAGACGACCAATCACAGCGCAGGTGTCAGTTATTACGGATGGATGTGTAAAATAGAGGAAGTTGTGTGGAAAAAAAAGGCAAAAGTACATGCTCATACTTCCTTTAAAGTGACTTTTATGGCTAAAAAAAAAAAAAAAAAAAGTCCAGATGAGTCTATAATGTGCTCAGGCCTTAAAGGGTTAAATCCACATGTCAATCACTCAAAGTCATGACAGAGCCTGACCAGCAGGAGGCGTACGTGAGGAGCAGTCGACAGCGTGTGCATAAACCTGAAAACAAAAACACTGAATCGTGACATAAACCTCCTCAGCTGGCAGTGTTTGATCACAGTTTTATTTTTACATTAGCGCTAACCTGAGCTAGCGTGTTTGTTTCCTGCACATTCGCAGGCGTAAACACTGCACCTCTGTCTCCGTTTCATCCTCAGTGTTTTCTCTTCTCCTCGTGACGTCTCCTCGTTTCTCCGCCACAGACGTCGGGCTGGATCTAATTGCTGTTACGCTCTCATTATATCTGTGCGGACACGTCTGCCCTCACCAGAGCGAGGCGCGGGGCTTTTGTTTTGCAGGTTATAACTAATGTTTCTGCAGTAAAAAATATGCTGGATGAATAAAATGCAAGCGTAGAGGAATTTGTCTGAGTTTGTATATTTCCTGCAGAGGCTGGTCCTAATTGGAAAGACCTTGAGTGGAGCCGAGAGGTGAGACTCCGCCTTTCGTGTCCGTGTTTCTGGAGGTCTCTCAATGTGAACGTGATAAATGCTTTGTTTCATGGCTCAGCATATGTCTGACAGAGTTATATGACAACAACAATTACTATTATTTTATGAAGGTTAGCTTTAAGTTGTTGTGCCTTTGGGGACTATAAAGGTAAGCAGATGGTCCGGTGTAGCAAAACAACACATAAGCTAACGGATGCTAAATATGTAAAGAGCATCCGCGAAACAAGAGGATATGACTATTTTAAGAACAATAACTTAACTCCAGACATTTTAACAGCGTCTCCCTGAGGTGATTTGTACAACATATACCACATTTATGCCTGAGAAACTGACAGAGCCAAGCACTGTTCTTCAAATATTTGTTAGTCGGGCAGTTCACTGAGGCGACTCCAGACACTCGCAAAGATTCAGCTCAGTTTTATTTATACAGAATATTTAAAACAGCTTGAACTGACCAAAGTGTTTCACATAAAAAAACAGAAACACAGATCACACGAAACATGAGGAATAAAACACAGAGCTCATCGAGTATCATAGCAACCAAAGAGCCAATCAGGAGCGAGGCTGTGGAAGGTCACGCCCCTTCTTAGCAACGCTGTCAATCAAACCTGTTGCTAACGCTAACAGGAGCGACCTCGGGGAAAGAAGGACCTGATTTGTCTGTTATTAATGTTCATATCTTGATTTACAGACACAATAGTGAAATAAAAACCCCAGGATCATGTAGAGGGTTAATACGAACATTTAAGACCAGAATGAGGAATTTTTACACAGAAAGTCAGAGCAGGAAGTGCGCCCGTGATCACTTCCTGTTTGTTACGTGGCGTCTAGCAGCTCCGTCCATTTATATAAACAGTCTGTGATTATAACACACAGAGACTTAATTTCACCTCAAAAATCATTTATAAATGTATTTATTGCAAAATCTTACAACAATCTGGACCAATAGAGAGTTGCGTCATAAAAGTATAAATCATACACAAAACAAGTAAATGTTCAAATGTTTTCTCACAAAGTACATCTTTTAAAACTTAATACTCAATCTCCATAATTAATCTAAAATACAAAGCAGTGAATTGAGTTATGTCGAGCGTCTGTGATCACTTCCTGTTTGGAACGCGGCGGCTAGCACCTTAGCTATGTTTACATAAACAGTCTGTGGTCTCGTCTTAAACTGTTACAGACTGAGAGGCTCTGACAGGCAGGGGGCGCTGTTCCATAGTCACAGTGGAGTCTCTGGCTTTGGCGCAGCAGGAGCTTAATGAGTTAAATCAGGTAGCTAGCTAACGTGCTAATGCAGTGTCTTATCGCGGCGCTCGTACATTTGGTCTGTCTCACCTCCAGCGCGCAGCTTTGATGGTGTCAAGTGTGAGACGACAACCAATTAAAACAAAATCAGTCAAACAACTGGGGGTCAGATCTCAAGATGCTCCCAATCACTCATAATGTGCGTTTGTTATGCCGCGTTTCCGCCGGCGCTGATTGGACTCTGATAACAGCGTGGCATGCGCACTGGAACGGCCCGTAATTAACCGTGTCCTGAAGACGGCGGCGCGGCGGCGTGTGTTTTATGTGGCGTGTGCGGCGCGTCACGCAAACAAACGGCACAGGGACAAACACAAACTCACGGAGGTAAGAGTCAAAGAAAATGAAACTGAAACTAGAATCAAAAATATCAACACAAAGAAAAACCTGCGATTGTCTCCATCTATTTCAGGATCAGTAAGAAACTCGTGTGATTTTTTATGTTTTTTATTTTTGTGTCTATTCTGAAGCATTTGAAAACGTTAGATTTGATCATATTTTAATGTTTAAATCGTGTCCAGTGATGTTTTCTGTCACGATCAAACGTCATGAAGTAAATATAATCCATAATCGATAATATTGAAACTTATTTATGCCACTGACACAAAAACCAGAGCAGATTTAAGCCATAAAAACTATTCTAAATCTACGATATTGTAAATAATCATCAGCTGCAGTAAATAAACAGCAGAATGAAACACTTCAGTCGTTAATTTGAGTCTTAATGAGTCAGACGATTTATTTATTTAACCTTTTACGGCTTAAATCTGATCAAAAATCAACACAAATTTCTCAGTCGTGCAAAGAAAACGTAAAAACAATAAATAGTGAACCCAAAAAACTATCTCCTTTACCGATCGTTGCGTGGTCATCGTGAGGACAGACGTGTTTTGTTTCCAGATTTCTGTCCCGTCCTTCATTAGACCGACTGTGGTCATGTGATCGCTCAAAACGACCTGCACGTCTTTAACTCTCTCTGTTTATAACGTCGCTGCTTCACTCTTCAGTGCACCGTCAGACGCAGTCCTAGCGCCCTCTGCTGGCGTCGCATCGACACATTTCCCGCTGATATTTGCAGGACTCTTCATTATTTAAATGTAAACTAAAGAAACCCGTGTCAAAAGTTAAAACCCCAGATTATGCAGCGCAGGTCGTTAATTAGGATGTGGCGCTTGTTTTGAGCTCGGGGACGGCGGGGGCGGGCGGCGCGGGGCGGTGCGGGGCGGCGCGGGGCGGTGTGGGGTCTTGTTCCTGATTGTATTTCTGTGCACGTCTCCCTCTGTTAGTCATTACTGTGTGCAGACGAGGGCTGATGTTTACTCTGCTGAGACAAGCAACTCCACTGCTCCGGGTTGCAACCTTGTGACTCTCTTCTCCCTCCTGCTCTCAGCTCTAACATCTCCCCCTGCCCATCCTCCGGGCGGCTGTGGACCACGTACCGTCCACCGCAAAGTCAGATTACAGGGAAAAACTCCAGAAAAAAAGTCAGAAATCATCAGAGCTGTGGGTGTTTGGTTAATATTTCAGACAATAATAGGCTAACGCGCTGGGGAAGTGATACTGTAATCCATTGTTGTCAACACAGTTCCTCCTTTTGCCTGAGCTTGTCACTTCCAAACATTAGTCGCCCACACACGAACAGAAAGGAGAGAACGCAGAGGGGAGGTCGCTGCACAGCACAGGAAAAGGAACTCGTTTTCTTGGTAATGGATCAATAGAAAAGAATTTGGATGTGTTTTTATTACATATAAATATAAAAGAAACGTAAATTAGCAAACACGACTGAGCGTTCAAGGACGGCGAAGGAACAAACACGAAGCAGCACGTTAAATAACAACCCAGATTCAAATATTTTCTAAACGGCAGAATTTAAAAGATTAGCAACAAGATTTAATAGAATTTCAAAATTTGAAACAAAAGCATAAATCATACACGGAGCTTTAATTGATCGGATTAAATCGAGAAATATAAAACCCTAAACAGAAAGTGAAATGTTTTTGAAACTCTGGGTTGTTCTTAAAAAAACACAAAACAAACGTAAACATGGGAGCGGTGAGGAGGAACAATGGGAAAAGGATCAAATCAACAAGAAAGCATCAAATAAAAAAATGAAATGATTACCAAGCGTATGCAGGAGGTCAGGGTTCAGAGGTCAAGTTCAATATAAACAGCGAAACCAATATGGCGTCTGCTGGGACGTCTGTGGAAGAAGAAATAAACAGGGGGTTGATGTAAGTACACTTTAGCATAAGTGCCGTTTAAGGCCTGCGTCTGCTTGACAATATGTAGCACTCAAATATTAATGTGACACAAAGCCGGCGTAAGCACAGATCCCGCTCCGGCTCCGGCTCCGGCTCCCGCCCCGTGATGTAGAGCCCCTTCCCTTTCTTAAGTGCTGCCGAGCTATTTCAGGCTTTAGTGAATCACAGACACACTCTGGACCAGCGCGGGGCATCTTTTTATCATCCCATAACCGCGCACACAACATAAATTAGCCTTTAGCTCGTTTTAAAAGCTCTCAGCAAAATTAGGTAGAGACTAAAGAAGACACCGTCGCGGCTAACGGCTAACGGCGCACGAGTGGTAGCGTTTGAAGTCGAAGTTCTTTCATGGTTTTCACGCGCGGCGGCAGAGACAAAAGTGCGTTTACTTTGTTGTGTTGTTGTCGGACTAAAGACGAAGAGGAATCCTGGTCGTAAACAGAGTGCGAGGAGCCGCTACGTCGAAAAAAACAAATGAGAAACAACACGGAGGAACAACAAGGAGGAACAACAAGGAGGAACAACGCGGAGTACAATGGAAGCAGCGCCTCTCATCTATTTAAGTCTGAATAGGTTCTGCACACATACACTTTCTATACGCACAAACGACACTGCGAGCGCTTTGATAATGTTTGTGAAGAAGAAATTAAAGACAAAGCAAATATAAACATTTCGAACAACTTTCCGCTAATGGTTTTAAGAAAGTTCTGCTGCCGGCAATAAGGCTTAAGAGAAATAAATGAGCTCCTGGATGAGACAGACGCAGATTCTGACTCGGAGACGTTTCAGCGAAGCGTAATTTGATCAAAATGATGCGACAAACTGAGGTGGTGTTTGGCGACGGTTTGTTTTTGAGGAGAAATAAATAAAAAAACATAAAAAGCAAGAAAAGAGGGAGAAAAAGAGCGTGTTTCAGGTGTTTTGTACGTCCTCTGCGGATAAACGAATACGATATATCGCTACAGAACAATACTGCGATAAACGATAATATTGAAACGACTTTATGCCACTGACACAATCAAAATAAAGCTGGAGTTTCCCGGCGAAGCATTTTAAATAAACAGTGTCGTTAAAAGGCCTGAGCTGAAACACATAAATCACTGACACGACGCAACACAGACGTCGTTTATTCACCCACAGCAGCTCAAACTAAAAATAACAAACAGACAAACAAATGTAACTTGATAAATATAAAGCCTCAAATATGTTGTTCCAGCTTCATATTTACTCTGCTTCTTCTTCTTTTTAATGTTCATTTATTCACGTTTTGATTTGTTTTGTGATTTTAACGTCTTTCTTATTCCGTGAGGCTCTTTGAACGACTTTGTGTACGACAAATAAACTCTCCTCACCTTCATATATTCTACGTTAAACTGATATAGTGATTATCGCGGCGGCACTCGGAGGGATTGGTAAATGAAACACTGATAAATACAGTCTAATTTCAAACTTCAAACCCAAACAACATTAGCTGTAAGACAAGACTCAGCGGCTCTCCCCGAGGCGGCGGCGTATCAGGACTGAAACAGGAGCGAAACAGGAGAGACCGGCTCTCAAAACTCTGCTTACATCTCTTATTATCTGGCACTTCAAAAAGACCCACTAACACTCCATTAGGTGCATTTCCAAGTCTTTTGTAGCACGATGAAATATTGAAACGAGCCGAAGGCGAGAGAAGACGCCGCTACATCTGTGTGTGATTAGTTCCACCACCGAAGACAAAGCGTCGGAGCAAAAGTAACTCCCTCAGAATCTATATGTCACAGAGCCACAACAACCGCACTGAGGCTGAAACTGAGGCTGAAACTGAGGCTGAAACTGAAGCTGAAACTGAGGCTGAAACTGAAACTGAAACTGAAGCTGAGGCTGAAACTGAAGTAACTCCCTCAGAATCTATATGTAAAAACTGGATAAACATTTACAAAAATATCGATACTGAAAGAAAAACTTGGGATAAACCTGAATGTCCACAGAATATTTTTATTTTGTCTCCATCTATTTCAGGATCAATAAAAACTCATCTGATTTTTTACGTTTTTATTTTTGTGTCGTGGTTTGGGGTTGAGTCTCTGAAATGTTATTACAAAAATATAAGATTTGACAATATTTTAATGTATCTCAGACAAAAGTGTGTCCAGTGATGTGATGTGTCCAGTGACGTGTCCAGTGAGGTGTCCAGTGATGATCACACGTCATGAAGTTTGATTTATCACTGACGATAAACAATAAAACTTAAACTGACACAAAAACCCCAGAACAGATTTAAACCACAGAAACTATAAGCGGCAATAAATAAGAAGCCCACACTGAAGCCCACACTGAAGCCTGCACTTGATTTATTTATTTATTTATTTATGTATTTATTTGAAGGACAGTGTGCAGATACATTAAAAAGATGACTGCACCAGATTTAGCAAAATGCTAATTTCCATCTGTAGTCCTTAAAAAAGCAACATACATATAAAAAGTGCAATACAAAAGACAACTGAAGCTCACACTGAAGCTCAGACTGAAGCTCACACTGAAGCTCAGATCCCGTCAGGATGTCTCCGCCCGTCGTTACGCGCCTGATCCGCGCGCAGCACGCACATCTCTCAGGTATTAGCGGCTAATTGTCATCAACCAAAACAAGCAGCAGTTTGTGGAGAAAATAATCTATATTAATTCCTGGCTCTGCACAATGGAAGTTATTGCGCACACGAGATAAACGCTTATGCAATAATTACCACTAATTGTGCCAATAATTGCAAACTTGTGCTGCTAAAGCCCTGATAAAACAAAACCCTGATAAAACAAAACCCTGATAAAACAAAACCCTGATAAAACAAAACCCTGATAAAACAGAAACGATCTAAGCGCCAGAATTTAACCCGTCCCGTTTCTTTAGCGCTCGGACTCATTTATTATTGAGTCTTGTATCTGCTCCGAGCAAAAGCAGACGGTGCCGACGTGAGTCTGATGATGGGGATTTCGGAACGCTTGGAATTTTCTCCCAACAAACCAAAGCTTCAAAAGCCCCGAGCTTTAGCCTTTGGAATCCACAGTGTGATTATATCCCCTCGTCTTTGTAAAGGACGACGCAGAAACAAACAAAACATCACCTGTTGGAGGAGATAGCCTTTTGGCACCGGGTTTTTGCACCTAATCCTTTTCATTTCAGGTCAGTAAAATATTAGTGCTCTCTCACCGCTCTGATGGTCAAAGCACATTTCAAAGATGCCGTGTGCCTCTCCGCTGAGGGAGGGAGCGGCGGAGGGAGCGGCGGAGGGAGCGGCGGAGGGAGCGGCGGAGGGAGCGGCGGAGGGAGCGGCGGCGAGCCCCATATCTATTACACACCCACCAATCATCAAAGACGAATTACACCACACTTCACTGGGATATGCTAATTCCAAATTAGATGCGAGTCATCAAAAGATCTGCGTGAGAATATTTTGCATTTACAAATTGGAAACGTACATCCACAACAGGTTTTAATGATATTATGGAACTTTTCAAACAGACCACATGGACGAGGAGCAGGAGGAGGAGCGGGACGAGGAGCGGGAGGAGGAGCAGGAGGAGGAGCGGGACGACGAGTGGGACGAGGAGCGGGACGAGGAGCGGGACGAGGAGCGGGACGAGGAGCAGGAGGAGCGGGACGAGGAGCAGGAGGAGTGGGACGAGGAGCAGGAGGAGCGGGACGAGGAGCGGGACGAGGAGCGGGACGAGGAGCAGGAGGAGCGGGACGAGGAGCAGGAGGAGTGGGACGAGGAGCAGGAGGAGCGGGACGAGGAGCGGGACGAGGAGCAGGAGGAGCGGGACGAGGAGCGGGACAAGGAGCGGGACGAGGAGCGGGAGGAGGAGCAGGAGGAGGAGCAGGAGGAGGAGCAGGACGAGGCGTTGTCTGGGAAACACATTCATTCTTTCTAATGATGATTTTATGTTTCATGTTCCACAGTGGATCTTTTTTCTGGAGTGCAGTTCTTCTTCTTCTTTAGACACACTTCCTCGTGGCGGCGCAGTGTTTAAAGACGCTTTGTTAGTTTGTTAAAAATAAAAGCCCTGATTTTGCACTCGCTGTTTTGTTCCCCGTTTCCACGTCCCCAGACGAGCTCCACAAACACGGATAATAATTAGACTGTTATGGGCAAAATATATCACTGTATGGAAGTCTCTGGTGTGAGAGCCGGGCGCCAGTGTGGGGCGGAGCCTCGTACACTGGACTCTCACTCTGTGATGACACTCTCTCTGTGATGTCAGGCTCGTGTTGGGGGCGGAGACTCGTCCGTCGTGATGTCAGGCTCGTGTTGGGGGCGGAGACTCGTCCGTCGTGATGTCAGGCTCGTGTTGGGGGCGGAGACTCGTCTGACGCCGCTCTCTCGGTGATGTCAGGCTCGTGCTGGGGCGGAGACTCGTCTGTCGTGATGTCAGGCTCGTGTTCTCCAGCATTGATGAGGTTGTTGATTTTTAGAAGTGATCCGTCAATTGGCCGCTTTTATTGCATCATCAGCACCTCAGGAACCCTGGCAGCGCCGTAATAAAACGTCTATATCGAGGAAAGAAGAGGAAGAAGGATGGAGCCAAGACCAGAGGACAAGACCCCGCCTCCTCGCGCCCATGTGACAGAAAACCTTTGGCAAGTGTCAGTCTCTCCACGCCCAAAAAATGACGTGTCTGTTTCCTGATAGTTAAAAGTATGAGGAGTAAAACTGTCTGCGGCTGTAAAACTCTGGCATCCCGTCGCAATTTCCAATTTTCCAAATGTCAGATTTACAGATGATGTATTATAATGAGGGGCTTGATTTACACGAGATTTTTGGAATAGGAAAAGCCAATTTAAATGTGTAATTATGTTACTAAGCCTATGATATAAAACGCAGTTACGATGATTAAGCTGCTATATTAAAACCCATTCCAAAATTACAAACAGAAGAGAATTAGAATAAAATTTGATTAAGGATAAATACATTTCAAAACCAATTCCATATGGCTGCTGTTTTCGTTTAAAAGAACATATTGATTTTCCGGATGGCGCTCCGCGGATCGTCATGGATACTCCTGTCCTCCATCATTGTTTTAGCCGGATTCTCGCGCTGATTTGGGGGAGGAACTCGGCCAAAAAAACGCACTTAGTTTAAACAATAGAAACACAAAGAGACAATTCCCAGCCCCTGAGGGAGTCCTGGTCTAAAGACACGCTCAATATTTCTGTAACATATGCATCAAACCTGCCTGGTCAGCTCCTCCTTCCTCCTCTTTCTCTCCTCTTTCTCTCCTCTTTCTCTCCTCTTTCCCTCCTCTTTCTCTCCTCTTTCTCTTCATCCCCATCAGGTCTGAGAGGAGACAAAATGGCTACATCACTGAGGTGTGAATTGACTGATCAATTTTAGCTTCAGCACTTGACACCTGATATGTAAAAGCTCCAAAACAATGTACGGCTCCCACATTGTCAATATTCCCTCTCGCGCCGTCGACACAATATCAGCGAACCAGCGCACGACGGGAGCCAAAGGAATTAACCACAAAGGCGACAAACACGGCGGACGCACAAACACAGACAGATAAGTAAATAAGTTTGGGTTCGCACAACATCGCACACGATAATGTTGAGGTATTTTACACAGTGGGAAAGCGAACAGCGGCGGCCGGAGCGGAAAGGAAGTGAAAAATAACATTTGAAAGTACCCACGGTGCTTTGTTCAAAGGTCCAATCATTAAAAACGGCTTTGGAAAGAAAACCCGGCTCCTCTGTGAGTTAAGGCGCGACTGCTCAGGTAAACAGATTTGAGTCTTTCACTTCTTCGCCTGAAAAATACCAGACTCACGCCCCATTTGATGCCCCTCTGACACCGCCCCCTTGTGCCCGGCCCGCTCCTATTTCACAGCGTAAGGCTTATCCTGAAAACACAACAAGGATATAGTGTGGCGTGTGGCGTGTTCTCTGCGGCGTGTTCTCTGCGGCGTGTTCTCTGAGGGACGCCTGATTGAAGAGGCCGACTTTTATTCTCACCTGCTCCGTTCTCGCGCCTCAGCGACTGGGGCCATTACACCGACACTTCATCCATTCATCATTCTCCTCAGCTATGAAGCAAAACACGCTAAACACGCACAACACGCATACATCACCTCCACCGCCGCCCGCCCGCCACCGCCCGGCCTCCACCCGCCTCCACCCACCTCCACCTCTGAGGCTGGTCCCAAAGTGAACTCTAAATACGACGTTAGATTCATATTTCGCTGTGACCTTAAGCGCAGAAGTTCATCAGAACATGTCCCACTGTATGACTTTAAACTTTTCTACAGGAGAGTCTGTCACACGCTTGTTTCCATGGAGATGTTAAGTGCTTTGTCCATGTTCCACAGTACAGTACGAAAACCCAACTTTCATATTAAGTTACAAGTCAGATCAGTGGAGAGGTTTCTCTGTGTTTCTGAACATAAAAAAACTGAATAAATATAAAATATATGCATCTAATGCCACCCTGTGGAACCTTCATGAGACAAGCAGGTGGTCGACCCTTTACTGGAAATGTGTAAAGTCGAGACGTTTCAGCTCTGGTCAGTTCTGGTCAGTTCTGGTCAGTTCTGGTCAGTTCTGGTCAGCTCTGGTCAGCTCTGGTCAGCTCTGGTCGTCTGGACACTGTTTTTACCATCAAGACGTTTTGGCTCCAGAAATGATTTTATATTTGAAGAAACTGAACTGAAGCTCTGGACTTTATCTGAAACTGAGTTTATAAAGACCAGCCCCAAAGAGAGTTTCAGACTGAAAGTGACGTCAACCTGTGTGTGATTAAACATGTGATTAAACATGTGATTAAACATGTGATTATACATGTGATTATATATGATATAAACAGTTTTAAGTTTTTGCTTGAGGGAAACTTGGTTCTGTCCATTTGACTCATTCTCAGCTCAGTCTGTCATAGAATCTTGTCAGTTTTTATTCAGCCTTTTGTGAGGAGTGCCTCGATGGAGGAGTACCTCGCTGGAGGAGTACCTCGCTGGAGGAGTACCTCACTGGATGAGTACCCTGTATGTTTTAGATTGAGGGGGAGAAGCACGTGGCCCTGAACTTGAACCTGAAAGCTTCTGGTTGCGGGGCACGGCTCATCCTCTCACATTAAATGTGTCTGTAGAATAATCATTAACACAAACAAGTCTCAGAATAAACATTATGAAATATTCAGACTTTCAGAGGCGCCGTGGCCTTTTCTCTAAAATAATCCTCCGTTAATTAGCCCGGTCCACAGAGCAGGGCTGTGATTGGTCGACACGTGAGTCTGCGGCGCCGCGGTAACGCCGGACATATCTTGTAGCGGTAAATGGAGCAGGACTGGTTTGCATATTGTGGGTAAGACACTTAATTGTTGGGGGATTATTTGCCATTTATTCATTACACAAGCATTTTTTGCGCTGCATTATTCATCGTCCGCGGCGTCGGGGCCGTGTTTTAATCAGAGCTCAGATTGACACTGCTGTGTCACCACTTAAACGGAGCTTTACTCTAAACTTCTGCACAAACCAAACATCTGCAAATATCAGTGACATTTAAACATGTTCACGTCACACAGGATCAACCAGCAGGGGGCGCTGTCCATACAATCTGTAATCCCCGACTCGGACGCTCCGAGCGGAGGAGGATCAAACCAAACGGATACTTAAACACAGCAGGGGCTATGCTGGGTACTCCTCCTGTGTGGGTGCTCCTTCTGTGTGGGTGCTCCTCCTGTGTGGGTGCTCCTCCTGTGTGGGTGCTCCTCCTGTGTGGGTACTCCTCCTGTGTGGGTACTCCTCCTGTGTGGGTGCTCCTCCTGTGTGGGTACTCCTCCTGTGTGGGTGCTCCTCCTGTGTGGGTACTCCTCCTGTGTGGGTGCTCCTCCTGTGTGGGTACTCCTCCTGTGTGGGTACTCCTCCTGTGTGGGTGCTCCTCCTGTGTGGGTACTCCTCCTGTGTGGGTGCTCCTCCTGTGTGGGTGCTCCTCCTGTGTGGGTACTCCTCCTGTGTGGGTGCTCCTCCTGTGTGGGTACTCCTCCTGTGTGGGTGCTCCTCCTGTGTGGGTGCTCCTCCTGTGTGGGTACTCCTCCTGTGTGGGTGCTCCTCCTGTGTGGGTACTCCTCCTGTGTGGGTGCTCCTCCTGTGTGGGTACTCCTCCTGTGTGGGTGCTCCTCCTGCCTGGGTGCTCCTCCTCATTTCTTGGGCTGCTGACTATTCAAAAATTAACATGTTTTGAATTGTTAAATTCAAACATGTTGCCATGGCAACAAGGAGAAATTTTCTCTTTTTTCTGAAACCCATGGAGAGGTTTGCACTGTTCACTCCTGTTTTCACTCTTGTTTTCACTCTTCTTCTCACTCGTTTTTATTCTTGTTCTCACTTTTGTTTTCACTCTTAAATTAAACTGAACTTTATCAATAAAAATCCAACAGGTAAAATCACAAAAGTTGAACCTGATCATTTTTATTAATGACTCGACCCGAGAACAACAACATCTGTGTTTCACTAAATTAACTTTAACAATATTAACGCAGGGTGTGTTATATCTGATTTGTCGATAGAATATTGTGATGTGGTTTATATATTAAATATGATTGTCCTGTAGAATGTGGTGATGTGAAGCAGCTGATCGACTTTAAATCAAAATCCCGCTGGTCGATCCAAACGCTGCAGAACATAAACATAAACCGACCAGAGCTGAGAAACTTCAGACTCGTCGCACAAACTCCTCCTGATTCTGTCCGACTCATTTTAACGACGCTGAAAATACAAACATTCAATTTCACAAATGTTTGTGTTATATTTGGTAAAGACGCCGCTCTGACTCCAGACTCCGTGATGGCGTTAGCTTAGACGGGTTTATCATGGGCTCATTTGATCATTTTGGTGCATTTATGACGTTAATAAAACTTTATAAAACAGAGCTGTTCTGTAACGAGGCTCTGATGTTTCCCCCGTGTGGTCAGATGGTCAGTCGCCCAAACCGCTTTGCTTTTTCATCGTTAGCGACGTTTGCATGCTAACGCTAACCCCCCCACTGAAGATGCACATGAGCTAACGACAAACACCGGGACATTCAAACAGCTAAACGTATAAATCAGCTCTTTGTGTTTTATTTCTAATATTAATGCTCAGAGACATGTTTACAAATTGTGAAGTGAATTCTGATTTGAAACCATAAATCTCCAAAATTGTCTTAAATATGTCTGGAGGTTCGCCGCGGCTCCTGTTCCGCGCTGAAGCCGTCACTGTGGGTGTCTGCGGTCACCAGGCAATCTTCGCATTGTGCTGAGAATCGATACACAATCACATCACGTTCTCAACCTGGAGAAGCTCTGCCACTATTTACGGCATATTGTTTTGGCCCCAGAGCAAACAGAGACACGGCACAGGGACGACGCCTCGTCAGGGGCCGGGGCCAACGGAGGCATCACGGCACAGGGACGACGCCTCGTCAGGGGCCGGGGCCGACGGAGGCATCACGGCACAGGGACGACGCCTCGTCAGGGGCCGGGGCCGACGGAGGCATCACGGCACAGGGACGACGCCTCGTCAGGGGCCGGGGCCAACGGAGGCATCACGGCACAGGGACGACGCCTCGTCAGGGGCCGGGGTAAACTCCGAGACTCGACTGTTACGGTGAACGAGAGTCTGATCCTGACGCACAAACTGTCACGTCCTGAACCTTCTGCTCCAAAGTGAGTGAAATAATCATAAAAACTGATTGTGTTTTATTTCTTGAGTTTTATTTTGATTGCTCTGCTGTCGGCTGTACGTTTGTAACAACAAGAACTTCCCCCTGAGACGAATAAGCCCCTGATTGTGATTCTGAATGAGGACTTATATTATCAGTTATGACTTTTTATAAAGCTGCTCTTCTGTCTGCGACTCTGTTTTTGTTTGGGTGGATTGTGTCGTCAAGGCGATTGTCCAATTTAACTGTTGAATGAACGAGCTCTCTGCAAGAACCGATCCTACGCTGCCTCTGGTATCGGCTCCCGAGTATCGGATCAGCCGATATCCTGGTCTTTATTCACTTTTATTTATTTATTATGCATTTACAAGTTGTTCTGTCGTCACTAGATTCAAGATTCAAAGTTTTATTGTCAAATTCACAGTAAAAAAAACACATTTCCCTCTGCAATAAAATTCTTACTTTGCTGCTGACACTGGATGTCGAGAGTCGATAAAAAAAATAGGTATAAAATAGAAAAATAATAAGAAAAAGAGATTGAAAAATGAGTCAAAACACATCTGGATCAGTTTTGTCTCATTTTATTTTTGTCTAAATAAATTAAATGGTGTTTCAGTCTCTGCTCTGGTATCGGTCGATATCGAGAATCGGCAGATACTCAAAGCTGTATCGAAATCAGTATCGAGACTGAAAATGCTGCATCAGTTTGTCACGAGCTCGTTCAGTTCTGTAAAGAGAAGCTAAAGTCACAAACTATAATAATAATAATAATAATAATAATAATAATAATAATAATAATAATAATAATGCCAGTGTCTGTGGAGGCCTCACCTGGCCTCACTGTGGCGCTCAGCAGGGGGCGCTGTGCGCACAGACTCACAGACACTGAGCTCTGACGAGGCGCCGGGATAAAAGAGTCTCAGAGGTAAAGACGTGAGAACCACGTTACTAAAATGATACGTTCATGCGAAAAATAAAACCACAAACACAAACACCTTAAACGGCGACGTGTAAAACGCTCTGAGTCACTGACCCTGACATCCACGTCGTTTATGATAAACTCTAAAAATGGAGGTAAACTCTTTCTCTCTACTCACTTCAGACTCTTCACTTTGACAAATTTTAATTTTGAAAAAAACTGAAAACTTGATGTTTGTTGAAGATAAAATGACACAGTCGGTTCTGTCGGATCATCTGGTTTAGCTCTGCCAACAGTAACTTTATTTTTATTTATTTTATTTATTTCACCAGTAGAGGGAAGAAGTGAAACCAGTTCTCCCTCCCCTCCCCTGGCTCCTCCCCTCCCCTGGCCCCTCCCCTCACCTGGCCCCTCCCCTTACCTGCCCCCCCTCCTCATATGGCCCCTCCCCTGGCCCCCTGTTCTCGTCTGAACTTCTATGACACTTAAACTATTTTCCTCCAAAACATCATTATTTGCATCTTGTTTCGATCCAACACAAATAAAACTGAATGAAACAAACAGATGGTTTTATATGGAGTGAAGTTTCAAATCTTTGACCAAAGCCACAGTGAAACATGAACCGGGCTCAAATAAAATGGGTCAAAACTGCAGTCGTCTCTGCACTTTGTTCCCGTTTGGTAAAGTCAGCAGAGACGTACATCAGGGTGGTCCACTTTTCCTAAGCGCTGAATCAGTAATCTGATAAGACGCAACAGGAAACAGCACTATTAGAGTTGGAAATGAAAGACGTATCACTTCTACCTGATGGATGTGGCTATTCCCTGGCGAGAATAAGGCACTACTTCACTCCGAACAACTCCAGCTGACACCACACGCGGCGCCGGAGATGGTTGTTATGGCTACGTAATTCTCTTAAAATGATGCCTTTATTCAGTACAAAACCAACTGGAGCAAGTCAAGGGCAAACCTCTAAAGCGCCGCTCCCCTCGCCGCTCTGACAAACACCGCCAAAAAAAAATGTATTCACCGCTGTCTCCTTGAAAACGAATGATGAAGGCGCGCTCCTGTTTGGATATCGCTCACCTATTATACGCTGATTAGTGGCGAGCAATTACACGGGGCCTTCGGAGGTGAGCCGCGCTGCTTTAAACGCCGCTGGGATTAATGGTTTGAGGCCGGTGTTCTGCGGCGTCGGTGGAGCGCTCTTTTTGTGCTCGCGCCGCCGTGACTGACCTTGGGATCGTTCGAGCCGCGACGCGTCCGCCGATTCGTTCATCTGCGTCTTTACCGCCGCGCGTTTACCTCAGGACGTCGTGGTGGAAATGCTTCTTCAGCGGAAAGTGCGTCCCCCCCGCAGCCGAATGGGTTTGGTTTTATAAACAATGCAAATGTTTTAACGAGGGCAATTAAAGTAGTTCTTTTAGCGGCTAATGGGGGCTAACCTTGTAACCAGCTAACTTGTGATCAGGGTTTTAGAGGGAAGATTAGCAAACGAGCGCACAATTTGTACTTAAAACGAGCAAAACAAGCAGAAAACTTTTAAACGTAAGAAATCTGAGGCAGTGGATGAATAAAAACATATTTAAATGTCGTTTCCTCGTCACACACAGACCTGGAGCTGTGTTTTGTTTCATTCGCACACGTTTAACACACAAACACACGCTCCGTTTCACCTTGTGATGTCATCATGTGGTGATACAGGAAGTGCTGCACTGTGTTTTTAAACTCCACACATTTTCATTTCTAGAATCGTTTGGTGAATCTCAGTCGTGGATTTGCTCGTCTCGACTTGGATTTAAATGGACAGTTTCATGAAAAAGGCCAGAGCTGCAGAAAATAAACAAATAAACATCAGAATGAACCAATAATGAGCCATAAAAATACGACAAATCTCAACTTTTGCGAAGAAAAAAGTCCAAATGATAAACACTGAGGCCTAAACTCTGTTCATGTGTCGAGTGTTGATAAGTCGATGTCGTGATGATTATTTTTTTGTTTTTTCTTTATCTATCAGGGACCGTGTATAAATTAATTAATATTACAAAATAAAAGATGATTTGACCTTGAGGAGGGAGCAGACGTCCAAAATGTCCAACCTCTTTGTCTTTTGTTTCTCTGAGTCACTGGAAAAGTTAAAGCCAAATGAGATTAAAACATGAACAAGCTTTTAAAAGTTTGCACATGTGACAGAGAAATGGTTAAAGTCAAAGTGAGTTTACACCGATCAGTGAAAGTGTGTGAAAAAAGAGCATTTGTGCGTCTGAAACTGAGTGTGTGTGTGTGTGAATGTTTTTATAAATGTCGTATTTGAGTATTAGATGTGTGTATCATATGTTTACACGTCTTACAGTTTTTTTTACGTCAAATTTGAGTCGTCCGACCAACAAAACCTAAATCACATCACATTTCACTGTCATTTCCAGCGTATTTACAGTTTGTTAAAAGCATCGTCTGAATTATCCTCTGTACTGACCCCTGACCCGCTGTGTCCAGTGTTTTTCACGCCCTCGGTGGAAAGAGTTTGGCGCCTCGGACCTGCACCAAACTGTTACTTAAACATGAGCGTGTCCAGGGACGACACGTGGACATTAGTATTTTTGCTCTAAACTGGCACCAAACATCTTTTTTTTAAGGTTAATGTGCAAATAAAACCACATCACAACAGATTTATCTCCTGTTTCTTTCCCTGTGCAGACCCAGGACAGTGAACACACATTTGTTCTATCCTCGTCCTCTTTCATGGCTTTAATGTCTCATATGAAGACGTTTGTTCTACATTTTAATCTTTTTTGATAAAACATTTGAATCATGATTTGTCCTGAGTCAAAACAAAATGAGAAACAACAATTGTGGCTCATGGAACAAAGTGTCTCATGTGAAGATCTGCAGAGATTTTACAAAATAAATAAATAAATAAAATAAAAAAGTGCAGGAAAAACATATGCCTTTACAAAACTCTTAAAAATATTCTAAACTGTTGCTGTTCTTCTTCTTCTTCTACAAATTTGCACTTTGAGCGACACAAACCCAAACTGTGTCGTCCACGTCTGAAGACTCAGGAGGACAAACACTAAACATTAACAGTAAAATGAAACGTCCTCATGTCCTCACAGATCTGGAGTCGTCTCACGTCTTAAAACTCACAAACTGTGTAACATCAGACCTTTACAAACGAAAACCAAAAGTCACTTTGCTCTGATGATAATTTCAGTGTTTTGTTTTTTCTTGCCTAAACACCATTTTTCTCCGGTGACAGTATTTTTAAGTTATTTTAATAAGTTCTGCTTTGATTTAACAGAGGGATGCGGCGCAGTTAATTTTTCATCTTTACCTTTCTCTAATCTCTAAATGAAGTCTATCGTGAGCAAACTCGCAGCTTCGCCTTCGCCGGATGGATCGGGCGAAGGATCCTGACGTTTTCATTTGCAGATAGTAACAGCTAATACCTTTACTCTGATTAGACGCTGCCAGTCTCCTGTTTGAATTGCAATCAATATGTTATGTACACTGGAGGAGGAGGCCAGAGGAACAGGACCGGAGCAGAACAAAACAAACAAAACGTTATCACGCCTCACCCGGTGCATTATGGGACCACGCCAGACATTTAAATATGACTTTTCTTCATTTTTTAACGTGGAGGGGATTCATCAGGAGCGCACGCCTCCCTGAGCTGGTTTCATCCATATTCTTAGAGCTTCAGAGCGAGAGGAGCGAGCGGCGATGAGGCCAAATCGATACGCACAGCTGGTAAAACACAGCGAGAACCAACGGCGGCGAAGAGAAGAAGAGAAGAAGAGAAGAAGAGAACAGCGGCGAGGAGCAAACTGAAGCCGAGACGCTCACTTTAAAAACGCCATCAACGGAATAATAATGAGAACGAAAAAGGCCCAGCGTTTAGTCCTCTGGAAGAAAACGAGACGAGAGGAACGTGAGGGACAAACCACGTCCACAAGGAGACAAGAAGAACGTGTGGGACAAACCACGTCCACGAGAAGACAAGATGAACGTGTGGTCCTCTGTGACGTGAGGGACAAACCACGTCCACGTCCACGAGGAGACGAGGACATGAGCTCCTCTGTGACGTGAGGGACAAACCACGTCCACGTCCACGAGGAGACGGGGACATGAGCTCCTCTGTGACGTCCTTCTGAGGATTTGACGTCCATTTCCGGCGTTTTCACTTTCACTTTCTAAATAATATTTTTCAGTAAAATCTGAATCAGTTGAAGGTTTTGGCACAAACAGAATTATTTAATAAACTACATATAATACATATATACATAAAATAAACTTTATCTCTACTTTAAATCTGTAAACGACACAAACAGTTTCATCCAGAGTCGTGAAAAATCACATAAAAACTCCAAAGAGCTGGTGTGACGTGCAGCAGGGGGCGCTCTGGGGTCAAGAGGTTAAGGTCAAAATTAACTCATCATTATTTTTGTAAAATCCAGATTTTCTCAGAGACTTTGAGCTGCTGCTGTGTCCTGAGATAAATCCTAACGTTAAAAGGATTTTCTTTACATAATTAAACACATTTTAATTCATTTTTTTACACTTTTAAAACAGTAACTCATAAAATGTGTGTTATATAAACGTTAAAAGAGTCACACAGATTATAATGTTTGTCAAAATCTCACCACACGACAGAAAAAAGGCGTTTTCTCCCAAACGTAAAGCACCAGGTGATTTTTTAAGCTTTTGTCGAGGTAAAACTTTTAATTTCCAAGAAAGGAAGGCGCCGTAAAAGAAGGCGCCGTAGTGGTTTAACTCTTCCGCCGCTGTACAAACACAGAGCGCTCATCGTACAAAGGCGTCCTCACGTAGAGACACGGAGCCTTTAAACATTCGTGACAGGTAAACCGCAGACGCCATCAAAGATCCGGCGTATCTCACCACTGCCACAGAGAACTGACTGACAACTTTATTCCTCATCTGTTACATAAATCACAAAAAGTCGGCTTTACAAACTAAGAAATTCCCTGTGCCGAGCTTCCAAGTATTTCTTTAACAAAGTTTCAGGAGAAAAAAGTGTTTGACAGTCGCACATTATGAGGCGGAGACGGGGGGCGGCTCGCCGACGTTTAAAGGACAATTTCCCCGAGATCGTGGTCTTTGTGACGCGGTGAACTCCAAAGAGACGCCAAAGAGACATCGATTTTCTAATCAAGAGCAAATGATGATTAAGGCAAATCTGACGCCTCAACTTTGTCTTTAAAACCGTTTTCTGGAGTTTGACTTTGACGCGTGCGGCGTGGAGCGGACATCGCCAAAGACACGGCGTGATGACGTGTCACGAGGGATTAGAGCGGGACAGACGAGTGGCCCGCGCCCGGGCGTCCGGCGCCCGCTCTGTGGGTCAGGTACAGTGTCCAGTCTTTGGCACATTTATGAGCGCACAGATCAATGTGACTCGATGAAGCGACTGAACATTTATCATGATTCATTTATCATGATTCATTTATCATGATTCATTTATCATGATTCATTTATTGTGATTCTTTTATCATGATTCATTTATCGTGATTCATTTATCTGATTCTTTTATCTGATTCTTTTATCTGATTCTTTTATCTGATTCCTGAGCGGCGGCTCCTCCTGAGTTTCTGTCACGAGGAGCTGCTGATACAGACTCCTCCCCTTTAACTCAGACCAGAGCTGCACAGGATCATGTGACACAGACGGACACACACACACCACACACACCCCGACAGATCTGGTCAGTGTGTGTGTGTGTGTGGGGGGGGGGGTGTGTGTAAGTGTGTGTGTGTTTAGTTTGTGTTTAGTTTGTGTGTGTGTATCTTTGTACACGTTTATTCTTTCTGTGTTTATTCTCTGTGCACATTTCTTCTTTACGTTTCTTATTTTTTATCATTTCTTCTTTACGTTGAGTTTTTCCGTCGTCCTGAGGAGGAGGATTAACATTCAGTCTCTGAGTCTGGACGTCGGGTTTAGTCCTTTAGGAGCCGCCTGGAGCACAGCTTAACAATGACTCCACACACCTCCTCTCCCTCCTCCTCTCCCTCCTCCTCTCCCTCCATCTCTCCCTCCTCCTCCTCTCCCTCCTCCTCTCCCTCCTCCTCTCCCTCCATCTCTCCCTCCTCCTCCTCTCCCTCCATCTCTCCCTCCATCTCTCCCTCTCTCCACGTCCTCATCCTCTTCTCCCTCGTCTCCCTCTATCCCTCTCTCCTTCCTCCCTCCTCTTCTCTCTCCCTCTTCTCTCTCTCCAGCCCTCTCTCCCTCTGTCCTCTTCTCTCTCCATCCCTCTCTCCCTCCTCTCTTCCTCCCTCCCTCTCTCCCTCCTCTCTCCCTCCCTCCTCTTCTCCCTCCTCTCTTCCTCCTCCTCTTCTCCAGTGCACCATAAACATGCAGCTGGGAATAAAAGACAGATGGACATCAGGAGCCTGAACTGCAGGCGACGCCGATCTATTTCCACATGAGGAGCGACGTGCGGCGCACCTGAAATGAGCCCGAAGAAACAGAAGCAACGCAAAAAGAAACAGAAGCGACGCAAAAGAAACAGAAGCGACGCAAAAGAAACAGAAGCGACGCAAAAAGAAACTGAAGCGACGCAAAAGAAACTGAAGCGACGCAAAAGAAACTGAAGCGACGCAAAAGAAACAGAAGCGACGCAAAAAGAAACAGAAGCGACGCAAAAGAAACTGAAGCGACGCAAAAGAAACTGAAGCGACGCAAAAGAAACTGAAGCGACGCAAAAGAAACTGAAGCGACGCAAAAGAAACTGAAGCGACGCAAAAGAAACTGAAGCAACGCAAAAGAAACTGAAGCCAAGGCAAAAAGAAAATGAAGCCAATGCAGAACGACCCTGAACTTAACCACAGTCACCATCGGCCCCGACCACCGGCCCCGACCACCGGCCCCGACCACCGGCCCCGACCACCGGCCCCGACCACCGGCCCCGACCACCGGCCCGACCAGCTCCAGACTGAACTCTCACATTTTTCCGTGTTTCAGTTTTTTCAGGTGCAGATTTCTGAGATTTTTATGTGAGATTCAAACAAATTCACAGTTAAATCATTTTCTGTCAGAGCTGCTCAGGATTTGCATTAAAATTATTCATTTGAGTAAAAAGACGAGACGCAGCTCCACCTCCTCCCTGCTCCACAGCAGAGGGTCAGAGCGGGGTCAGTGTGGGGGTCTGTGTGGGGGTCAGTGTGGGGTCAGTGTGGGGTCTGTGTGGGGGTCAGTGTGGGGCCTGTGTGGGGCCCATGTGGGGTCCGTGTGGGGTCTAGGCCCTACAGCAGTGGTCAGTGGTGACTCTGACCCCTGGACGTCTCTAGTCTCTGTCCAGGACTCGACTGAGACTTAAATTAAACCTTTTTGTTTTGATAAAAAGACGCTCACTGTGACGTCATGTGACACTGTGACGTCATGTGACACTGTGACATCATGTGACACTGTGACATCACGTGACACTGTGACATCACGTGACACTGTGACGTCACGTGACACTGTGACGTCATGTGACACTGTGACGTCACGTCCCAGAGGACAGGCTGTAGTTTCAGTGATAAAAGTGAAGAGTGTTAGCATGAGGCACTGCTCTGTCTGCATATAGACAGTGGTTTCAGTTTGTCTCTAATCTGCAGCTTCTGCTTTGACGATCCTCATGAAAGAAAAGCAGAGAATCCTCTGTTACTCAGACAAAGTGAAAGTACAGATGAGCGATGACAGGGGGCGCTGTCAGAGCTGAGGATCGTTCTTATTCAAGTCTAAACTAAACTCACATTTATTTCATATCTGCTTTTTCTTCAAACCAGATCTGTTTTACAGATGACCTGCTTCTTACTTCCAGCTCATAAATAAATCTGTCTGCATTAAACGTCTATGAGCTGCTTACATTACAATTAAACATTAATAAAGCACAAATTAGGTCCATAATATTAACCAGGAAAAATCAGATCAGTTTATAACAAACGACTAAATGTTCTGAGTCGAGGTCAAAGGTCAGGAACCCTGATCTGGACAGAGTGACCCCGCGACTTTATGTTTATTTGTTTGTTTATTTGTTTGTGTTTATTTGTTTATGTGTTTATATGTTTATTTGTTTATGTGTTTGTGTTTATTTATTTGTTTGTGTTTATTTGTTTATATATTTATTTGTTTATGTGTTTATTTGTTTATATATTTATTTGTTTATGTGTTTATTTGTTTATATATTTATTTGTTGATATGTTTATTTGTTTATGTGTGTGTTTATTTGTTTGTGTTTATTTGTTTATGTGTTTATTTGTTCGTTTGTTTGTGTTTATTTGTTTGTTTGTTTGTTTGTTTGTTTGTGTTTATTTGTTGAGCTGATACAGATTTACTTCAGGAGGATCTTTGTTCTAATTCCTCTGATCTCGTGCGTCTGGACCAAACCCAAAACTAGACCAAACCTAAACCAAGAATCAAATAAACTCAGGGCATCAGGCGTAAACGAGGCTCAGACTGAAGAGACTTTATTCAGTAAAAGTGAAAAACATCAACACAGACGCAACATTTAATCACAAACAGAAACTAAGAAGCAGAAACTGAAGAGTCAGAGTGAATCAAACATAATGTCCCAGAGTTTATCTGAAGAAACTGAGACCAAGACACAACTGAAGCTCTGCAGAGTGAGGGGCCGGTGCTGTGGGGCCGGTGCTGTGGGGCCGGTGCTGTGGGGCTGGTGCTGTGGGGCTGGTGGTGGGGCTGTGCTGTGGGGCTGGTGTTGCGGGGCCGGTGGTGGGGGCCGGTGGTGGGGGCTGGTCCTCTCAGACAGATGGGAGAACAGAGAGAATGGGTTTTGGTCCCTGCTCATTTCACACATTAAAACGTGACCATATGCTCATTGATTGCGTCTCCAGTTCTGAAACATGCCAATCCTGAAACATTTGTTTGCATCGTGTAAACGCTGATGCAGTTTATTGGAGAGTATCTTTTCAGAACTTCAGAACAATTATGAGAAAAAACAGGGAGTGCAGAGATTCTGTTGTTCTGCTCAGTTTGTGGGTCTGATATAAAAAGGTGGGACTTTATTGGACCAGTGGGACTTTTGTGATGAGACGTGATCTGTACAGACAGAAGGAACTTTAATCTAATATATATGTTTTATATTCCTGTTGACGCGGCTCGTGTCATTTTAGCTCAGGCGTCACTCTGTAGGGTCAGGGGTCATGATGGTCGAGCTTTAGGCCCGTTGTGTCAGTAGTTTCAGTTTCAGTAGTTTCAGTTTCAGTTTCAGTAGTTTCAGTTTCAGTTTCAGTAGTTTCAGTTTCAGTTTCAGTGTTTCGTTGCACCAGGATGTGGCGGTTTTGGACTTTATGAAGTTTGGCTGAAACACTGAGATATTCTCGTCTGTGGTCGGAGCGCTCAGCCGTCGCCGCCTCATCATTACCTCGTCTTTATCCTTATCACACGACACTGTGTTTCTGTGTAACCTGCGATTCGCCGGAGCCAGACGTGCGTTTTGTTATGGAGAGGTTTCTGTAGATTTTAACCTTAATCCTATCAGTTAATGTGAAGGCACTGATCCGTCCCTGTCTTGAAGGTTATCTGGGCATGTTTCACACCCACAGGCATTCATTATTTACATAGCTGTTCCCTGGAGGCAGCCGCCACCGCAGGAGGTGGAGATGGGAAATCTAGCTCCAATCTGCCAGCGACATCCATATCTACAGAGCACGGCTCAGTGGCTCAGGAGGGTGCAGTGTCAGGATTATCATCCCCTCCCTGGAAACTTCATCATCATGAGCACCGAGGGCTGTCAGGACAAGGCCTGAGTCTGACCAGAGTCTGAGTCTGACCAGAGTCTGAGTCTGACCAGAGTCTGAGTCTGACCAGAGTCTGAGTCTGACCAGAGTCTGAGTCTGACCAGAGTCTGTCTCTGTCTCTGACCAGAGTCTGTCTCTGTGTCTGACCAGAGTCTGTCTCTGTCTCTGACCAGAGTCTGTCTCTGTGTCTGACCAGAGCTGCCCACAGTCTCTGCGTCTAAAAACAGATTTTACTCAAATCTCTGGATGTCATTATTATTTCCGTCACAATTATTCAGATCAGAACAGCATCAAAACAACAAACATGAAAACTGTGAGACTTTAATCAGCAAAACAAGTGATAAAAACGTTAAAACTCAGTTTATGTCACATTAACTTTACATTATCGTTAGTTCCATTTCATAAAGTCACACAGACGTTCCATGTTGTTTGGTTATAGTGTGAATAATCATAAAAGTCTGATGTTTTTTCTTGTAAAACTGATAAAACATCATGACGTCTCTGCGCTGGTGGAAATTACCCAAGATGCACCGATGCGATACTGGTATCGGATCAGTGAATATCGGCGCCGATACAGAGACATTTGCGGGGCGGATTCACTGATGTAATGAGATGATTTAAGGGTCGTAGTGTTTGACGTTTTATTCACACAGAGCCGTTCTGTCGTGGGGATAAATCTGAGCAGTTTGGTCTGATTTTATGTTAAAGGAAATAAATGTTTTCAGTCTCTGTGCTGCTTTTCTATCACTGAATGTAATATTTTCGTGAGTATGGCCTTTATCTTTTAGTCATCGACTCGGAGCGTGCGAACACTAACTGACCCGTGGCTCGTCCAGCGTCTCGTCCCATAACCAAGTGGACAGTTAATTCTAATGATTCTTTTTATTTGCGACTCCATCACGACGACCATGAGCGCTCCCTTCTGCTCGGCCGAACGTGCTATTGAGCAGAACGCTGACCTTTGAGGACCCTCCGGACCCCAAAGACATCAGTGGAAACCCGCCCGAGGCCACGCCCCCATTGTGCCTGGCTGATTTGATGCGAGCGTGACAGGGGTATTTATAACCCGCCGTCGCCGCTCGAGCCTCTTCACCGCGAGCTCATTCGGGCCCAGACACTATTGGCAGCCCTGCTCACTCACTGGAAAAGCCATCATGTCAGCACACGCGGCAGATAGCATGTTGTGCTAACAGGTTTTGGGGTTCACCCGGAGGAGCAGAGCGCTGTACTTCATTATGCGGTGACAATATACATTCTCTGTTTGAAGCCTTATTGCGCAGAGCCACATGATCTCTATTGGACTGTCACTGCTTTTTGCTTCAGATCTTATGCTGACGTTACCTTTTGCGGAGTTGTAATGTCTTAAGCTTCGTGATGTACTTGTCATCACTGCCTTATGCAGTAATGCAATCTGGGAAACAGTGAAAATGAAGTTGGTGATGGACACTATGAAACCACAGAGCAGCTATAGACCACAATTCAAATATAAGGCCGTAATTGACCCGCTGAGACGCCGCTGATATTAAATAACTCCAGAAGTGTTGGTGAGGTTCCAATCCGCTAATCTTAAAACACACTTCAATCACCCGGCCGGAGAGGACCTCCTGGTTGCCTAGACGATTAATAATCAAATTTTAAACAGCCACTTCCTCTGAAATGCAGCGCTGGTCCCTAAAAGTCAAGGACGCCAGGAAAACCGGCGTTATAACCCTGGATGTGGTCATTAAGAGGACGCCGTGATCAGGAGCAGCAGCGGGAGAGCAAAACCCATCAAATAAATAAATGAGAACAGCCCGGAGCAGATGTTTACATAAACATGGTGTACAGATACATTATGTATTGCCTGGTGCCCTCGCTGCTCCTCACAATTCTCCATTAGCTTTGCAGGTGTTCCTTTATACCTCGGCGATACGGCGCTTTGATCAATCTATCAGAACAATTTCCTCTTTCATCCTGAGAATATGATTTGGTCGGTCGAAGATTTGGAGTCGGGCTTTAGCCGTAGAACGAGCACGTCCTTCCCGTGTTTAGTATTCGTGCGGAGTGCGGTAATCCGCCGCTGCTTTGCTAAAAGTCATCGGCAACATCAATTTGTGATTAATACGCGACGCAAATATTCAGAGGAAGAGCTGAGGCTTCGCAAACACGGAATGTAAAAAGGGAAATGGATTTATGTTTTGTTTTGTTTTTATCCTCAAACTTCTGATCTCTCATTGTGGCGTTTCTTTTATTCTTACTTGTAGGTTTGTCTAATGATGCCACTACATCTTAACATCAATACAAACGGCTGCGTTTTTCAGGGTGCTTGACAACAGAGAGAAGTAGACTCGCTCTGATTTCAGAATAAAAGTAAGCATTGGGCTTTTAAACCTGTCAGAGTAAGTCTTTCTGAAAAATCCATAATTTGCTTTTGTAAATGAGAGCAATTTTGCAGCAGCGCCAACAGCAGCTTAAGCTCTTGTGCTGATTCAAATGACTGTAGAGCCTCTGGTAACACGAGGATAAAGGCAGCGAGCGAGGCCAACGTAAACACACACTTTACAAAATCAGACTAATATTGGAGAAAGTGGCGTCTGACGGGCAGCGGCTCTTATCGCGCCGGGATATACTGTGTCTGCGTACGAGGCTGGATCAGATAGGCCAATCAGGAGTCAACAGATCAAACGCCCGATTCTCGGCTCAGTCGGGCTCTGGATTTCAAAACTCTTACGTTTCCCGAATCTTCAGACGGGCCAGACCGCTGCGTGTGTATCTGCTAACCTGGCTCTTTCCAAAAAATAAAGTAGGTTCATGCATTTTTAAACGAGTGAGGAGCAGCCCACGAATGGTTAGCCTGATAGCCTCCTGATAGCATTAATAAAGCCGTATTGTCCTCATTTGTAACTTTTTGTGCACAGCATCAATCTCACCTGACAAGACCGAGTTGGTGTGGGCCCCACTGACTAAGTATGGCCTAAGCTCAAAAGCTAAATTATTTAGCTAGCAAGTCCAGTTGATAAATGTCGTCGGCGCAGGTCAATACATTACAGGGACGCGACGACCAAACCCTCGGCAGGATTTATTATGCATTGGGAGAGATAAAGGCCATTGATTGTCTCCAGCAAGGTCACAATAAGCTGTGTTTCCTCAGTGAGAGGGGTCTATCTGTGCTAACACATATATACAGGGTCAGTAATACTACGCCGTATGTTTAATCAAATGTGTGATAGGAAAGTACTGCTAAAACATGCTGATAATATGATGTTCCTCAATGGAAGATGTCTGACTCCTCCATTATTCATCAGGGCTGGAGGAAAAAAAAAACAGTGGCGGTGCTAATATAATATTGACCTAACCCCATCGCCGCATGAATGGCAAGAGAGCGAGAGCCAGCTGGAGAGTCTTACTGGAACACATCTCTTCCTCTTATGATCAATTCACAAACCAGACGCTGGGCTTGGAAACTCAATCCGGAGATGGTCGACTTAAAGGTCAAAGGAGTGACTGGACACAGGGCCGACTCGTGTGAAGGGAAACGGGATTTTAAACTTATGATTAAAGTGAAAAGAAATACAACGACTTCATGATTATTCATGATTCGCTCAAATCATGTCCAAAAATTCTGTTTCATTCAGTGTCTGACACTGGTCCAGTGTCCGAACCTCAGCACCTTTAAGAAATGTAACTTTTAGAAGGAATTAAAGGAAATGTGACAAACATGAGGGCCGTGTTTGGTCTTAAACTGAGCCAGTTTTGGTCCTGAGGTGGACCTGGTTTAGTCCTGTTCTAGTCCAGGTTTAGTCTCAGTTTTCATGTGGTGACTGTCATATTCTTACATTTCCTGTTTTGACTCAGTTTTTCTTGTCGATTTGATCTTTTATTCTTCAGATTATCTTGTGATCTGAAAAGTCACAAACTCATAATCTGGACGACTCTGATCAGTGAAATTCTCCAAACGTTTTGTTAAAGCGAGCTGTGGAGTAATCCTCAGGAGGAATCCTGTTCTTTAATCGCTGTAACGAGTGGGTGGACAAGAATTAATTAAAATAATGCAGAGCTCAAAAAAGATTAAGAATTTATCAAGCCGGATTCGAGGGAGTTATTGTGTCGTGTTTTGTGCTGTGTGTTGTTTTGTGTTGTATTTTGTGTCGTTTGGAGGAAGCGGACGTCAAATTCAAATAAAACGTGATTTTCTATTGAATATTTTTAGACCTGAACTTTAATAATCCAGGAAAATCTCAAATGAATCTAATGAAATCTTGTACATCGGAGCTGTAAAAATCAATCCGATGATTCGTGGCCTGTTTCTGTCTTTAATTACGCTCTGTGCTGCAGTGTTTTACAGCGCTTCACATCATTAGCTATAATTTATGGCATTAATATTCGAACCCGGATTGTCCTATAGAGTCTGGTCCGCCGCTGCGTCGCGCTCCCAGACCACAGCCCTGTTTCCATTGTTAGATACCGTCAAAGTGCTTCTTTGTACTACAGGCTCCAAACACAGGACTTTGAAAAATGTGGTGCGGTAGGAGAGAAGCCATCGAGGGTCTACGTTGCCTCATCAACAGAGATTTCAAAAGACAGAGCAGAATTTCAATGGTGTTTCAAGGTTCCACTAAAGGACAGGCTCCGAGTGTGGAACCGAAGACGACGGCTGAGTGCGGCCCGTTCAAATACGCCACAGGGGTCTACAGGGGCCAACAGGGGGCGCTGTCACCTCTGTTTAAAATGTTTGCGCTCTCATTTCAGGAAAGTGCTGTAAATGGTAAAGAGGCACGTTTTTATACGGCGCTTTTCCACCTTCAAGGGTCAAAGAGTTTTACATGAAGAACCACTCACCCCCTCACACACAGACGCTGAGGGGGTTAAGTGTCTTGCCCAAGGACAACACGGCAGGATTCATCTGTGGGACCTGGAATCGCACCGACAACCCGTAGCTCAGTGGATGTGACCGCTCGACCGACGATGTTTATGTCGAAATCGCCAGCCGTCGGATCAGATGTTTACGTCCAGTGAGGTCCATCTGGTCTTTTATTTATGTTAAACGTGACCACAGTGAGGCGCTAGTGAGCAGGTATGGAAACAAACTACACGTTGGGCTGGAAAAACTGTCTTTCAAACTAAATACGATTATGTTTATGTCGAAATCGCCAACCGTCAGATCAGTGGACAAACGTTCTACCGACGAATTTCATGTTTTGCTCTGGATCAGACCTGGACGATGGAGGGAGGACTCAGAATCTACCGACGATGTTTACGTCCAGTGAGGTTCATCTGGCCTTTCGTTTATTTATCAGAAAATCAAAATCAGACTTTTATTGGCATTGTCAGTGAAGCTCAAACAAACTAGGAACTTTCTTTGGTGATAAAATGCAACATAAAAACACTGAATAAATAGAAATAAGAGATGCATTATGTTAAAAAAGATACTTAAAAATAGAGGTAGATATTTAAACGTGACCACAGTGAGGCGCTAGTGAGCAGCGCAAACTGTCAGGTATGGAAGAAAACTAAACGTTGGACTGGAAAAATTGTCTTTTGTCGAAATCACCAACCGTGGGATCAGATGTTTACGTCCAGTGAGGTTCATCTGGTCGTTTATGTATTTTAAATGTGACCACAGTGAGGCGCTAGTGAGCAGGTATGGAAACAAACTAAACGTTGGACTGGAAAAAAAACTAAATCCAATGATGTTTATGTGGAAATCCCCAACCTTTGGATCAGTGGACAAACGCTCAACCGATGAATTTCATCTTTTGCTCTGGATCAGACTTGAGGGATTACAAATAAAAACAGCCTTTTAAACTAAACACAATGATGTTTATTTACCCCCTCAGTCGCCTCGGTCTGGGCGGCTAACACCACGTCGACACCTCCAACCTTTCAGGGCCAAAAGTGGAGCGTAAACGGTTTCTGTCTCTCGCCAAAACGACTCAAAGCGACTCCAAACGACTCTAAAAAGGTGTTGCAAATATTTGTTTACAGCAGCGCTAAAGTATTCTCCAAATGCAACGAGCTCAAATATGTAACAGCTGTGCAGAGGAGGAGTAAAGATAAGGACTTGACAACGGCTTAAAATCACTGGTCTGAGGAGGCACTAAAATCCACGGCATAAGTCAGAGTGCTGTGTCAGGGACATTGGCTCAGCGTTCATTCAAACACATTTAAGACGAACCAAAAAGCCTCATATCTTTAGATACCTGCCCAATGTGGAGAGTTTATGAAAAAATAAACAGTGGGGCCAATATTTTGTTTATATTCTGAATAAAACCTGCAAAAAGTACAGCAGGAGATACACATTTAAGAAAAGAAAGTGTCTAAAGTTGAGACAGAAAACACATATTGAATCTTCTGCCAATCATGTTTCCGTCTTATTTCCCAGTTTTGTTCAGTCTAATTCACTTTCCCAGACAAACTTTTATTGGATGAAATCTGATTCTGAAGCAACATTTTGGCAACTTCTGTCGTCGAGTAAAAACTTAGCGCGGACTTTGAGGAATCTAAAGACAAAGTGAGGACGAACAAACTCATTTATGTCCCTCCTGTTTTACATAAAGTGAGAAAACAGAAGAAAGGAGCGATCACTTCAGACCCGAGCGGAACCCTGGGAGACCGCCGCGGCGACCACGACCGCCGCTGTTACCATGACTACACACGCTCGCCTTGTAGTTTTGTGTCTTTAAGAAGTGTCTGCGTCCAGGGCCTGAGGGACGCATCATTATGTCCTTGTCACACACTTTAGATGGAGTCTCTGTTATTGATGTGTAAACAGACAAACTGGACACTAAAAAAGGACAAAAGGACAAACTGGACACTCCAAAAAGGACAAAAGGGACAAAAGGACAAAAGGACAAACGGACATGCTCATGTGTCCAACCTGCACCAGAGAGAACTCAAACTATGTCAAAGTCGACGCGATTTCTACCACAGACTGAGTAAAGAAGTGACGAAGAGAGTGCGACGCCCCCACGGCGAGAAAAGTGTGTGTTCACTTTATTCCAGACGTCCTCCATCGTCGTTCAGGTTGTTATTTTCCATGAGGCAGGTCTTTACAGTAGATGTGTTTTATCTGGACTCGTGGTCGTTTAACGCCTCAGAGTCGCCGCAGCGTTGACGTGTGGGTCACATGACACTGAACGTTTTACACAAATGAAACATCAGATTTTAGCAGCAACTTTCCCAAACTTCTCCATTGAAATAAAAAAGAATTTTGTTTAACTGTAAAAGCCACGACAAAGAACGTGCGGTTTAGTCGCGTTTACGATAAAAGTGGGCGGGGCCAAATAATCAATAATCAATACCACAGACTGTGCAAAGAAGTGACTAAGAGTGAGACGTCACCACAGCTTCAGCTCCAGATGAAGCTTATGGAGAGTATCATAGCAACCAAAGAGCCAATCAGGAGCGAGGCTGTGGAAGGTCACGCCCCTTCTTAGCAACGCTGTCAATCAAACCTGTTGCTAACGCTAACAGGAGCGACCTCGGGGAAAGAAGGACCTGATTTGTCTGTTATTAATGTTCATATCTTGATTTACAGACACAATAGTGAAATAAAAACCCCAGGATCATGTAGAGGGTTAATACGAACATTTAAGACCAGAATGAGTCTGAAGCAGCAGAGACAGAGAGAGGACAGGAAGTGCGACATGATCACTTCCTGTTTGGAGCGCGGTGGCTAGCAGGTTAGTGCCGTCCATTTATATAAACAGTGTATAATTTCTACATATTAATATTATCAGAGTAACTGTCATTAAAACACAGATTCAGCCCTGACAGGAGTTTAGTGACGTAACAGTGATCCAAATATCATGATGTCATATCGGTTCACATTAACATCGTGGGCCGTCACATCGTGGGCCGTCACATCGTGGGCCGTCACACCCTGGGCCGTCACAGTTTTTCCGATTCACGAGTCTCTTTGCTTAAATCCACAGTTTTTGCACCAAAACACAGGAAACTACATCGACCGTGACCTTTGCTCCGGTTCAGCTCATGAAAACTAAAATACATGAAGAAATTCTGTTATTAATCACTTTTAAATCTTAATTTCTTTGGTTTATGACGGAACCAAAGTCCAACGTCTTGTCAAGACATTTTAAAAACAAAAAGATTCATGTTGAGACTTTTTTAACTTCCACAAAACGTCGCAGGAAACGCCGTGAGACGCAGACGGTGAAAGTGTCTTTACCTCCCTGTTTATTATCATTAATTCTATATAAAAATACATTCACAACAGCAGTGGGTGATATGAATATTTCAGTATGTTTTTGGATTATCCTGGATTATCAAATGTCACAGCCGACTGCAGAATGAACCACACACACTCACACACACACACACACACACACACACACCTGCACTTTTAATGAGGCCTTTAAAATCCTTTAACTATCACTTTATCATAAGAGAATCAAACTTCATGTGAACATTTTGATGTGATATAAACGTTTTCTGCTTCGTTTCACTTTCATTTGACAAGTGTTTCATTACGTTAGCCGCACTAGAGCAAAGGATCATGGTCTATGTAGTTCTCCTTTATGTTTTTATCGTGGAAAACATTTGAGACATCACAGCTCTCGTCCCAAACCCACAGCTCCAGTCAAATCTTACACAGCTGAAATATAAGAATGTGCAGGACGCCTTTAGTTTGTCCTCCCTGATTCTTCATGAAGTCTGCAGGTTTTCTATGAGAGAAAACGACAGAGCAGTCAGCTGTGGATCCACACTCGTGTCAGCTGCCAAATGCTCAACTTCCTCATTTGCCAGTTTGGGGACGAGGATTCACACAGGCAGGTGCAGCTAAAAATACTCTCAGACAGACAGGGCACGTTGAAATTACAACCAGAATCCCAACAAGGAGAAGTCGAGCGTGGAGTGAGCCGTATCGAGGAGGAATCGCGCCAGAAATGGAGGAAAATGAAATGAAAATGTGATGGAAATCGAACAGGAATGTGATAAAATCCTCAACGTCTTCATCAATGTTAAAGGTTTGGAACAAAACTGAAGGAAGTGTCAAAGTAAAAACAAAAGTGCAGCGTAAATTACGACAATTACACCTCGATCTTCTGTTTTTGACATTTTTTACATCCAAAACAACAACTGAACATCTATTTTTCATAATATGTGTGACCTCTGTGCGTCCGCCGTGTCTTTAAACGCTCAGACGCTCGTTAACGTGAGAAAACTGCAGATAAAGACAGAAAATATTATGGAAATCAAACCAGAAATGACAAAAACGGAAAATGTTTCATAACAAAACTGAAGGTGTAACGTCGTCTCGGTTTGAACAACAACAACTTTTTGGTTTTACTTCTGTGCATTTCACCTCTGAACTAGAAAACGACCCCCCACAGAGTTTAACTATGGACGAGGAATATTTGTGTCTGAAATAAATAAATAAATAAATAAATAAATAAATGAATAAATAAATAAATAAATAAATGAATAAATAAATAAATAACTGCCCTGTTTGTTTTGCCTCTCTCTGAATCCTCGGTTGTTTTAATTGTTCATTATCACTTGTGTAAATACATGAAAGCTGCAGATTATCAGGCCCCTCGGCTCCAAAACCAGGTCGACCTGATTCTGCGTCGACTGGAGCCTCAAACCAGCACTGTTGAGTCTCTATGGTTCTCATCTGTGACCTCTGTGGGTCATTCTGTTATAATTTACACATTTTACATCATAATATTCATCTAAAACCACTTCATAAAACAAGTCCAGCTGAGTTCAAGGTAGAAAACTGAGGAGACGCAGAGACTGAAGCTTCAAATGTGGAGATTTTGATAAAGATAAAAAAAAACAAAACAGTTTTTATTTGTATATTTTTGTTGCTCAAAATCTGATCGTGTTAAAAATAAACCCTCAGCCTTTTCAGCAGGTTTCACACAAAACAAAAAGTACAGATACTGCTCTCAAATGTACTCAAGTAAAAAGTATACTATTATTATACTACTAATACTACAATAAAATGTACTTCAGTACAGATACCTAAACTGTGTACTACAGTACTTTAGTACTTTAGTACTTTAGTACTTTAGTACTTTAGCTGGTGACCTCCTGCAGAGTCAAACTGTGGATTTCCTGGACCTGGTCTGGAGGATCCAGTCACATCCGGAGCCTTTTCCTAAACTCAGTGTTTGATATTTTATAGAGTGGAAATGATGTTCTACTTTTATCCTCCAAAAAGCCGAGTTTCCTCCGAGGAGCAGAACCTCTCCTCCTGTTTTCAGTCCCAACCAAAATAAAAGAGACGGCTCCTCGGTCAGAGCTGTTGTTTAACCTTGGTAAAAACAAAATGGGACGAGCACCAGAGCTGAACAAATAGTGAGTTACATGAAGCGTCGCAAAACTCAGAGCTAAAAATGGACAACAAAAAAACAAGTGAGAGTCTAAATATGAGCTGAGTGTGCTCCAGACGATCACCAGGACCAGGAGTGTGTGCACAAGTGTTCACTCCATCAGGGTGTGACCACGAGGAACGTACAGAGGAACATGAGGAGGAACATGAGGAGGAACATGAAGAGGAACGTAAAGAGGAACATGAGGAGGAACATGAGGAGGAACATGAAGAGGAACATGAGGAGGAACATGAAGAGGAACGTAAAGAGGAACATGAGGAGGAACGTAAAGATACATCTGACCCAGGACGAGCTCCACAGAAAGAGAAGAAAATACACAACACAAACACAACATGACACTGAGCAAAGAGTGAGACAGGAGCAGAGTGAGACAGGATCAGAGGGTGAGACAGAAGCAGAGTGTTAAATCTCCATGGAGACCAGGAAGTGACGCAACCAGACCATGAACATCTCCAGAAGAATGGACCTTAACCAGAAAAGTTACACAGTGCACCTTTAATATACTTTTATTTAGGCCCAGATTCTGAAAAGTCCATTCTATGTGTCCATGTTCATCACACATGGGATATTTTCACCTCCGTGTCCCACCTCCTGCAGAGGAGCCGCCCCGGCTCCTGCAGAGGAGCCGCCTCTCACTCTCTCAGAACATTCACACTCACTGAAGCAGAGACAGATCAGAAGAACTCATCTCCCTTTATCTGGTAAATAAAGTTAAACTGGTACGAAATGGAACCACACAGAAGTCCTGACCCAGCACTTTGGAGAGAGAAGAGGAGGAGGAGGAGGAGGAGGAGGAGGAGGAGGAGAGGAGGAGGAAGAGGGGAACACATCACGTCACATCACGGACATTCATAAAAGAAGTCAACAAAGATCAGTAAAAAGAAAACTCATAGGACTCCACACACACAGTCTCACAGATCTAAATAATCGGACTATTAGACGCTTCACACTCGCCATAACACAGGACGCCACTCGCCCCCTCCAGGACCATCTGACCCCTCTGCCCTCAGGACGGAGGTGCAGGACGCTCAGGGGCAGGAGGACACGCAGGAGGACACAAACCTGGTCCCAGCGACCACTGCTTTTTAAACAACAGGCCCCACTGAGGCATAATGTGTGTGTTTGTAATGTGTTTATGTGAGTGTGATGTGTGTGTGTGTGTGTGTGTGTGTCAGACGTGTGTGTGTGTGTGTGTGTGTCAGACGTGTGTGTGTGTGTGTGTGTCAGACGTGTGGGGGTGTGTGTGTGTGTGTGTGTGTGTGTGTGTGTGTCAGACGTGTGGGGGTGTGTGTGTGTGTGTGTGTGTGTGGAATCTCCCCCCGGGGACAATAAAGTAAAGTCAAAGTCAAAGTAAAGGAGGAGAGAGGAGGACGAGGAGCTTTGGTTAGAAAGAGAGAAATGTGCCGTGTTCATCTGAACAGCTCTGGATCACAGGAGGAGAGAGGAGAGAGGAGGAGGAGGAGGAGGGAGGAGGAGGAGGGAGGAGGAGGAGGAGAGACATGGAGAGGAGGAAGAGGAGGGAGGAGGGAGGAGGAGGAGGGGGAGGAGGAGGAGGAGGAGGAGGAGGAGGAGGAGGAGGAGGAGGAGGGAGAAGAGAGGAGGAGGAGGAGGGAGAAGAGAGGAGGGAGGAGGAGGAGGAGGGAGAAGAGAGGAGGAGGAGGAGGAGGGAGGACAAAATCGAAGACACAAGCTGTGTTCAATTTGGGGGCGTCCCACAGGAGGCAGACCCTCTGCTACACAGAGGTCAGAGGTCATGAGTGGACCTCTCTCTTCAGAGACACAGGGCGTCCGGTTTATACAGAGTTTTTATCTTCTGCTGTTTGCGTTTAAAGAAATGACATCATTTTGTCTCTGGTATCGGCCGATATCGGGGATCGGCCGATACTTAAAGGAAAAAGATATCGAAACTGAAAAACCTGCACGATAATCATGATAAAATATTTTACACCACAGACGCAAAGAAGGAGACATATTTTAAATAAACAGCATCAAAAACACGACAGACCAATAATCGGCCATAGCAGTCATGTAGTTCCCCCTCTACAGATAAATCTGAACTTATGACATAAAAATGACACAAACCTCCTGACGACTGCAAATAAATACACAACAAATACTGAGCCCAAAGTAAACGTCTCTGTGTTTTATTTGGTATTAGATAAACAGTGGGGGGGGGGGGCTGTGGGCGGAGATAGGGGGTGGGTGAAAACAGGAATTTTCAGAGCACTCGAACATCGTATCGTAACGGCGTTCCTCAAACTCGCACGAATCAACAGAAAGACAGCGAAGTACAGAGTCAAACTGAGGACACACGTCACATGGTACAGGTCACATGGTACAGGTCACATGGTACAGGTCACATGGTACAGGTCACATGGTACACGTCACATGGTACAGGTCACATGGTACAGGTCACATGGTTGAAAACTCATAAACGTTGACGTTAAAAGTCCCAAAATATTCAGTATTTTCCTGTGAACTGGGACAGATTTAGCCCCAGATTTACACAGAAAAACACAACAAATGAACTAATGTGTTAAAGTGTAATGTGTTAGCTAACGTCTAATGTGTTAGCTAACGTCAAATGTGTTAGCTAGCTCCTAAAGTGTTAGCTAACAGCAGCTGAAGAGGAAATAAAACAGAAGTGGATTAGACGTTTCAGGTTAGATTTTGGTGCTGACTTAAAAAAAAACATCAAAAATCCTGCACTGGATCATTTTTATGTCTCAGTCTCAGTTTTTTTTCATATTTAACCAAACACATGAAACAATCCGCTGGTCGTTCTGCCTCCTCCGTCTCCTTTACACATCACAGGTTTATAAAACACCGCACTGACCTGAAACATACACCGTCCATACAAATCATCTGAGCATCAGGAGTCGGGAAACGTCTCCACATGAAGATGGACAAACATAACCTTTCATTTCTGCTCGTCGCCCTGAGAAGCTAATGAGCGTTTCAGTAAACATTTGAGACTGAAGTGCGTGGTTTTAATTACGCTCCATAGAGAACGCAGAGAAATCGAGGAACCAAACGAACATCGGCGTTTAATCAGGCCTGACCTCGGGTTTGATTCGGTGAATTACTCCATCGTCCAGAAAAAGGTGGAATCGCGACAGTTTAGGTTCAGAAATAAATCAGAACCTGAAGAAGTTTAAGTGCAAAGTCGTCCAAGCGAAGTCTCACGGCTCTAATAAGCATCGTTCTAATCCATACAGGACGAGGCTTTTATCCAGCGATTTTAATGAGGTCAGGAAACTCCGAGGGGGGATGCTCCAAAGTTGTGCATTGACGAAATGCTGCAGTTACATGGTCCAAACCACATTACAGAGGCCGGCGAGAGCTGGCAGAAACTCAGAAGGAAATGGATACTCCACTCTGTACATCGAGGCGTTGTGTAATAAGTGAAGGAGGAGGCGGCGTCAGGACCAGGCGGGTCAGGAGTTTGGCTTTTGGTCAAAAGTCGGTCAGACGTTTGGAGACGGAGACTTTAAACTAATAAAAAATCAACTTTTTTAATACATTTTCTTCTTATGGTTTTACTCTGAATTCAAAGTTACTCTACACTTTTCTTCATTGTTCACTTGGTGGTCAGGGGCTTCCAGCCGTTACGTCATTAGTTGCTCTTGTGGCTGCCCGCCTCACACACAGTTTGTAAATAACATGTGATTTTACCCATTTGAGAAGTGCAGCCTGTGCAGTTCAAAGGTCACAGGTCAGGGACTGTTGGGTTATGTGAAATAAGATGTTTGTTTTTCCTGTTTCCATAGAGACCGTGCAGGCTAGCTAAAGCGCTAGCTACAACGCTAGCTACAACGCTAGCTACAGCGCTAGCTACGGCGCTAACTAGAGAACTCTGAGATGCCACAGGCTTTAGCTGAAGATCTGCACTGAGACTTTAGAGAGAAAAAACATGAAAATGAACAGAACAGAAAGAGAGAGTGAGAGGGTGAGAGAGAGACACAGAGAGAGAGAGTGAGAGAGAGAGAGAGTGAGAGAGAGTGAGAGAGAGAGTGAGAGAGAGAGAGGGTGAGAGAGAGAGAGAGAGAGAGTGAGAGAGAGAGTGAGAGAGGGTGAGAGAGAGAGAGGGTGAGAGAGACAGAGAGGGTGAGAGTGAGTCTCTATCTGTCTCTCTCTCACTCTGTCTCTATGACTCTCTCTGTTTCTCTCTCTGTCTCTCTCTCTGTCTCTCTCTCTGTCTCTCTCTCTGTCTCTCTGTTTCTCTCTCTCTGTGTCTCTCTCTCTGTTCCTCTCTGTGTCTCTCTCTGTTTCTCTCTGTCTCTCTGTCTCTCTCACTCTCTCTCTCACCCTCTCTCTCTCTCTCTGAGGCTGAAGTGTCTTGCTCACAGGCTCCATGTCAGTTTGTAGTTGTTTTGTGTGGACAGTTTGAGATGTGACCCGCTCTCTCTCTCTCTCTCTCTCTCTCTCTCTCTCTCACTGACCTCTGCCTCCTCCTGGACTTTTCATGTTTTATTTCTTTCATTCTTTCTTTTCTTTCAGTCCGAGGTGTGTGAGTGTCTGTCGTTCTCTCGCCTCACAACCAGAAGGTCACGGGTTCAGTTCCCTGACCCTGATGATACTGTGTAGATTCTCATGTGTTTGCTTCAGATCGTGCGCTCGCTCATGTCTGATTTGGTCTCGCTGTCATCCTCTCGTGTGATGGAGGCGGCGTTACTGTTATGGCTTTAGACTCCTCCCCCCTCCCTCCGTCGCCACCGGTCTCCACGGCGATTCTCTCCATTCTGTGTTTGCCGAGAGCGACTGTGAACACTCTCTCTTCCAAACTGACATTTTCTCCGTTTGTCAATGCTTTTCAAATGTCACGAGTGGAGCAACTTGTTAGAAGTCGCAAGGTTCATGTCTACAAGGAGTCTACACAAAAAGGTGGTGGCGTCAGCGTGTACGAGACCACAAATACTGCTTGGTCTTTGGCGCGAGTCTTTGCTTTCAACTTGTAAAAGCTGTCACTCAAACTGTGTCACCGCCACAGAAGCCACTGAGAAATGAATTATTTAAAAGGCAAACAAACTCCAGGCACGAAAAAGAGTATTTTTTTCTGATTATAGACTGTGACGACAGACGGAGCGGCTCCACCAGAACAAGGTTTTGGGAAGAAATCACAAGGAAAATGGTCTGTTTCTGCTGCTGATGTAACCGCACACACAGGTTCACCTCGTTTAAAGGGACTAGAACCCACCACCCTCTCACTGTGAGGCGCCCAACGCCCTGTGTGTGTCAGGAAGTCAATTTATCATTATTTTTCACAGAGATTTTTGAAAAAAATTAAATATTAAGAGTTCAAAAACATCATGGAAGCAACGTGCTAACCAGCTACATGCTAACAAGCTACATGCTAACCAGCTACCTGCTAAACAGCTCCATGCACATGCTAACCAGCTACATGTACATGTAAACAGCTACGTGCTAACCAGCTACGTGCTAATCAGCTATGTGTACATGCTAACCAGCTACGTGCTAACCAGCTACGTGCTAACCAGCTACGTGCTAACCAGCTACATGTACATGCTAACCAGCTACGTGCTAACCAGCTACGTGCTAACCAGCTACATGTACATGCTAACCAGCTACGTGCTAACCAGCTACGTGCTAACCAGCTACATGTACATGTAAACAGCTACGTGCTAACCAGCTACGTGCTAATCAGCTACGTTCGTTAGTCCAAAATCACATTTAAAGCTCATGATTCTGCTAAATGTTTAACTTTAACTTTGGGGTTTATAAAGTTTCAGAGATTTTAAATAAAATTCTGGGTCTTGTGTCATTAGTTCCACGGAGCTGATTTTCTCCGAGCAGCTTTCAAACTTTTAATACGATTTTTTTTGTGAAAGTCTATGAGAAAAATAAATGTGAAATTTAGTTCCAGACTCGTGAGGCGGCGTCAGTCCTGACTTTATTTTTACTCATTTTGAAATCCATGAATCACAGGAAGTTCAGACGTGACACAAACGTGTGAATCAGACCAAACGTGTGAATCAGACCAAACGTGTGCATCAGACCAAACGTGTGAATCAGACCAAACGTGTGAATCAGACCAAACGTGTGCATCAGACCAAACGTGTGCTTCAGACCAAACGTGTGCTTCAGACCAAACGTGTGAATCAGACCAAACGTGTGAATCAGACCAAACGTGTGCTTCAGACACAAACTGCTTCATTTATGTTTTAAAATTTGATTCTACTATAATTTCGATGGAAATATTACATTTTTTGTTGAGACTGAACATTTTTACGAGTTTTACAGTCGTCCAGTTTTCACTCATGAAGACTCAATATCTGCACCAACAACACCACCTCCACCCGACACCACCTCCGCCCTGACACCACCTCAGCCCGACACCACCTCCACCTGAGCCCTGTCCTTCTTTAAACTCTGACCTGTAAATGTAAATATCTTGTGTCTTTTCAAACACAAATTCCTTTTCCTCCATTTTGTCACAGTCGTCTGGTTTTACTCATTGATCAGATCAGATCATAAAACCTCAGGTCTGATGTTCACCAGACACTTCCTCCTCCTCCTCCTCCTCCTCCTCTTTTCATATTCCCCATGTGGATCTTTGTCCACAGGAGACGCTCAGAGCCCCTCCGCACCTCGCCCCTCCGCAGACCAGGCTCATGATTCAGTGACGAGCTCCGTTCAGCCTTAAACTCGCGGCTCCTCCCTCTGATTCTGATTCCGTTCACCTCCAACTAATGAATCTGCACCAGGGACGCGCCACAGACACAGATCTGATCCAGACTCACATTACGACTGTGCATCCAGTGGAATCACACGCAAATGTTCCTCAGTGCAGCTTTAATTTCACACAAACAGAAGCCGATTCAAGTCCGGCTCATTTCTAAACGTTCACTATTACAACATTAAAATGATTTTTTATTATTGTCTCGTGTTTGTTTTTGTTAATTGGATTTTTAAATTGGGATTAAACAGCTTTTCACTGATTGATTCATAAAATAAATAAATCATCTTTCAAACAAACGGCCTCCTCACACTCGGCTCTTTTCATCTTTAGAACGACAAAGTTCCCGACAATTAAAATGACCCGGCTCATGTAGAGCCACTGTGAGCCGCTGTGAGCCGCTGTGAGCCGCTGTGAGCCGCTGTGAGCCGCTGTGAGCCACTGTGAGCCGCTGTGTGAGGCCCTGTGTGTGAGGCCCCGTGTGTGAGCCTCTGTGTGTGAGCCGCTGTGAGCCACTGTGTGTGAGCCGCTGTGTGTGAGCCGCTGTGAGCCTCTGTGTGTGAGCCGCTGTGAGGCAGAGCAGCTTTAAATACTTGATATTCATAGAAATGAACAGCTCAGAGTAAATGTCTCTAATCACTTTTCTTTTTGCTCAAATGAACACGAACAATCGAGAGAAATAAGCCTCTGTGGGCCTCAGTGGGCCTCAGTGGGCCTCAGTGGGCCTCTGTGGGCCTCTGTGGGCCTCTGTGGGCCTCAGTGGGCCTCTGTGGGCCTCCGTGGGCCTCCGTGGGCCTCCGTGGGCCTCAGTGGGCCTCTGTGGGCCTCTGTGGGCCTCAGTGGGCCAACAGACTCACAGATCCTTTATGTGGAAAAAGACGAACATTAAACCTGCTGCTCCAGAGACGCAACACAGCACTGACCTGAGCACTGACCTGAGCACTGACCTGAGCACTGACCTGAGCACTGACCTGAGCACTGACCTGAGTCCACAGCACTGACCTGAGCACTGACCTGAGCACTGACCTGAGTCCACAGCACTGACCTGAGCACTGACCTGAGTCCACAGCACTGACCTGAGCACTGACCTGAGTCCACAGCACTGTCCAGTCTGATTGTCCTCGTGTCTCTGACCGACAGGAAAATGACGTTATTTTTGGGAAAGGTCACGTTTTTCTTAAACTCTTATTTTGATCTTGTGCGACGCCAAACACGTCCAGCTCCAGTTTGACGTGTTTTAGTTTTTATCTGATCAAACGCAGACGGAGCTAAAAGACAAACTGAAAACTTTCAAACTGAGAAAGAAACATGTGACATTTTTACTCCAGAAAAATAGTTTTGAGTGAAATGACTGAAGGAACGGCCGCCATTACAGTCAAAGAGCAGAACAGCTCCATGCATGAAACACAACACCTGCAGGCGGCTCTGACTCTGCACGTATGATCACACACACACGCACGCACACACACGCACACACACCCCCCCACACACACACCCCCACACCCCCGCACACACACACACACACATCACTGAACACTCTAACGACGTCGGCTGCAGCACAGGACACACATGAAACCACAGAACAGCAGGAGGCCATCAGAAACACAGACTCTGTCCTAACACAGCCAGAGCGTGGAGCTAATGCTAATATGCTATATGCTAATGCTAATGCTGCTAATGCTACTATGCTATATGCTAATGCTACTATGCTATATGCTAACTTAAAAGAGCTTATGTTATACCTGATATAGTTCAACGTCAGATCTTTAGGTGGAGGAAGGTGGAGGCTCAAACACAGGATGATTCAGGTCAATCTGCATCAAATAACACACAACTTTGAGTAAAAACAAAACTTTATAAACTTTTTATAAGAAGAAGAAGAAAAAAAACTCACTACATTTCTCCTTTAAGTTTCCTCTGAACATCAGCTCTGATAAATAATGTGTTTTATAGAGAAAATCACACAAATCAATATGTGTTTATATTTATGTCTCTGTCTGACTGCTTCATAAAGTGTTACATGTGTGTGTCTAATGAAACAGCCTACAAGAGCCTACAAGAACCTACAGGAGCCTACAAGAACCTGCAGGAGCCTACAAGAGCCTACAAGAACCTACAGGAGCCTACAAGAACCTGCAGGAGCCTACAAGAGACTATAAGGGTCTCTACAGGACCCTACAGGAGCCTACAGGAGCCTACAGGAGTCTACAGGAGCCTGCAGGAGTCTGGCGTGGCCGTATCATCCGGATGTTTTCACTTAATTAACTTCCATCACAGCAGACGACTGTATTTATGTGGTCACGATGTGCTGATCAAAAACACGGCCGACTTTGCCGTATTAGTTTGAAGATTTGTTTTGAGTGTTTAGGTCTAATTACGAGCTCGTCCTCTGCGGACGCCGCTGTTCTGTATCTAAAGTCAAATCCAATGTGATGAATTTATCAAGAGCCTCGAGAGACGAGCAGGAACCAGAGAAATGAGTTTGGAAATGAAGCGACGCCGTCCCTTTAAGAAAGAGCATTCACACGCAAAAGAACACGTCACACATCAGGTCATACATCAGGTCACACATCAGGTCATACATCAGGTCACACATCAGGTCATACATCAGGTCATACATCAGGTCATACATCAGGTCATACATCAGGTCACACATCAGGTCATACATCAGGTCACACATCAGGTCACACATCAGGTCACACATCAGGTCATACATCAGGTCACACATCAGGTCATACATCAGGTCATACATCAGGTCACACAATCATAAAATAAATAAACTCTTCAGTTCAGTATTTAACGATTATTACCTGTTAATAATCAGAATAAAATCATTTGGTAAATGTCACATTTTTATGCAGCTCTTTTCCACCTTCAAGACTCAAAGTGATTTACGTCAAAGAACCGATTCACACACACGTGTGCACACACCTGTGCACACACGTGTGCACACACCTGCTCAAGGACACAACAACAGCATCATGTGTGAGAGCGGGAATCGCACCAACAACACGTCAACAACAGTGACGTTTATGTCGAGAGGGATTCAAACCAACAACCTTCAGATCAATAAAAAATGAACTGGAGCTGCAGCCACAGTCTGCACAGCCCCAGCACACGTATGTGGTGTGTACTGAGAGCGTGTTCTGATGGCGTGTTCTGATGCTGTGTTCTAATATGTTCTGACAGCGTCTTCTAATAGCATGTTCTACTAGCATGTTCTGATACCATGTTCTAATCGCGTGTTCTGATGCCGTGTTCTGTGTTCCGTGTTCCGTGTTCTGAAGGCGCCGTGTGTAGCCGCTCCACAGATCTTACCTCATTGGTGTTCCACCGGTGTCTCTCCTTTGGCAGAGAGGTGCATTTTGGGAGACATTCGAGCAGCTTCTTGGGCAGGTAAATTTTCAAATGTCCATGTTCATCTGTAAAACACAAAACACACGTTTAGCTCCGGCTCTTTATCCATCGGTCCGTCGGCCGATCGTCTCCCGGCAACAAACGCCGAGTCGAAAATGAAAATTCCCAAATGAGCGAAGAAATTAATTTAAGAATAGACTCGCTGCATATATTTTACTTGGCTCTGGACTAAATTATTTTACTGAACCGCGCGCCGTCAGGGGACTTCACTAAGAATTTTTCACTGTCAGTTTGTAAAGACGGCGACGATTCATTATTTAGACGCAATAACGCCTTGAGTGGCTGCGGCGCACGCGGGGATTTACAGTGTGAGATCTGTGGGCCGCACAATGGGCTTACATCACCGTGTCACATGACTCACTTTACACGCTCAGCTCACACACAAACTGCTCCCAAGATGAAAAAAAAAATGCTGTTTTATGCTTTTACTCACATCCTCCAAAGGAACAAATATGAAACGAAACACAAGTCGACTCCATCAGTGTTTGTGTTACTCTCAACACTCAACAGAAATAAGATAAAGAACAGAAACGAGGGAAGATGAAAGAAAAAACAAAACATCAAAACTGAAACATGTTTAATTAAAGCTCCATATTACACAAAAATGGACTGTTTTATGTTTCCTCCTCAAAATCAGACCTGGACTTGTGTTTGTTTCATTCACATGTTTGAGTCACACTTTATTATTCTCCAAAGCTCAAAATGTGATGTTCCACCTTGTGATGTCATCAAGTGGGAGTTTTTAACAGCTCCTTTTACATTAAGTTCAGTCGAGATTTGAGTCAAAACTTGTGAAATCCAAAGCCCCGGACTCAGACTCAGAGCTCACACGTGATTGGCTGTAGATCTGTCCGTTAAAATCTGCTCGTCTCATCGTTTGACCATTTCTTGACCATCTGACCAAAGTTTTTCCGATGTTTCGACGTTCGGTTTGAGCTTAATATGAAAAAGACTCTTTAGATTCTCTGAGCTTCTGTGTAAATGAACTGAACACGGGATTCTCAGCGTAATTGTAAAACCATTTAAGTAAAAAATAGAGAACAAAAACTGAGAGAGTTCAGAACTGAGAAAAAGAGATAAAGAACAAATAGAGGAGGTGCTGACGGAGCGTCCCAGGAGGAGCTGATATTGGAGCTTTACTGGAGAAAAATAAACAAAAACTTCAACTAAAGCAAAACTTCACTTTAAAGCCAATAGAGATCGTCTCAAAGAACATTATGGAAGTATAAGAGGAGGAGGAGGAGGGGGGAGGAGAAGAGGAGCGGGGGAGGAGGAGAACATTATGGAAGTATAAGAGGAGGAGGAGGAGGGGGAGGAGAAGAGGAGCGGGGGAGGAGGAGAACATTATGGAAGTATAAGAGGAGGAGGAGGAGGGGGGGAGCGGGGGAGGAGAGGAGGAGGAGAGGAGGAGGAGGAGAACATTATGGAAGTATAAGAGGAGGAGGAGCGGGGGGAGGAGGAGAGGAGGAGGAGGAGAACATTATGGAAGTATAAGAGGAGGAGGAGGAGGAGGGGAGGAGAGGAGGAGGAGAGGAGGAGGAGGAGAACATTATGGAAGTATAAGAGGAGGAGGAGAGGGGGAGGAGGAGAGGAGGAGGAGGAGAACATTATGGAAGTATAAGAGGAGGAGGAGGAGCGGGAGGAGGAGGAGAGGAGGAGGAGGAGAACATTATGGAAGTATAAGAGGAGGAGGAGGAGCGGGGGGAGGAGGAGAGGAGGAGAACATTATGGAAGTATAAGAGGAGGAGGAGGAGGGGGGAGGAGAAGAGGAGCGGGGGAGGAGGAGGAGAACATTATGGAAGTATAAGAGGAGGAGGAGGAGGGGGGGAGGAGCGGGGGAGGAGGAGGAGGAGGAGAACATTATGGAAGTATAAGAGGAGGAGGAGGAGAACATTATGGAAGTATAAGAGGAGGAGGAGGAGGGGGGGAGCGGGGGAGGAGGAGAGGAGGAGGAGAACATTATGGAAGTATAAGAGGAGGAGGAGGAGAGAGGAGGAGAACATTATGGAAGTATAAGAGGAGGAGGAGGAGAGAGGAGCGGGGGGGGAGAGGAGGAGGAGAACATTATGGAAGTATAAGAGGAGGAGGAGGAGCGGGGGAGGAGGAGCGGGGGAGGAGCGGAGGAGGAGAGGAGGAGGAGGAGAACATTATGGAAGTATAAGAGGAGGAGGAGGAGCGGGGGAGGAGAGGAGGAGGAGAGGAGGAGAACATTATGGAAGTATAAGAGGAGGAGGAGGAGAGGAGGAGGAGGGGGGGAGGAGCGGGGGAGGAAGAGCGGAAGAGGAGGAGAGAGGAGCGGGGGAGAAGGAGGAGGAGAGAGAGGAGGAGGAGTGGAGGAGTGGGGGAGGAGGAGAGGAGGAGGAGGAGGAGGAGAACATTATGGAAGTATAAGAGGAGGAGGAGGAGCGGGGGAGGAGCGGGGGGAGGAGGAGAGGAGGAGGAGGAGAACATTATGGAAGTATAAGAGGAGGAGGAGGAGGGGGGGAGGAGCGGAGGAGGAGAGGAGGAGGAGAGGAGGAGGAGGAGAACATTATGGAAGTATAAGAGGAGGAGGAGGAGCGGGGGGAGGAGGAGAGGAGGAGAGGAGAGAGGAGCGGGGGAGAAGGAGGAGGAGAGAGAGGAGGAGGAGAACATTATGGAAGTATAAGAGGAGGAGGAGCGGGAGAGGAGGAGAGGAGGAGGAGGAGAACATTATGAAAGTATAAGAGGAGGAGGAGCGGGGGAGGAGGAGCGGGGGAGGAGGAGAGGAGGAGAACATTATGGAAGTATAAGAGGAGGAGGAGGAGGGGGGGAGCGGGGGGAGGAGGAGAGGAGGAGGAGGAGAACATTATGGAAGTATAAGAGGAGGAGGAGCGGGGGAGGAGAGGAGGAGGAGCGGGGGAGGAGAGGAGGAGCGGGGGGAGGAGAGGAGGAGCAGGGGAGGAGAGAGGAGGAGAAGGTGCATAAGAGGAGGAGGAGCGGGGGAGGAGGAGCGGGGGGAGGAGAGGAGGAGAGGAGGAGGAGAACATTATGGCCGTATAAGAGGAGGAGGAGCGGGGGAGGAGCGGGGGAGGAGGTGCATAAGAGGAGGAGGAGAGACGAGAGAGAGGAGGAGGAGGAAAGAGGAGAGGAGAGAGAGGAGGAGATGAAATATTTAAATAGTAAATCTTCATATACGGCTCCTCGTCACTGCCCGAGTCGTTTTTGTTTCTGCCTCGTTCGACTCCAGACGCCGTCGGTCGGCGCCGTTGGCGAAGCCGTCGTCCAATTACAACGATTTTTACAATCAGAAAACGCAGTCCGTCCTCTCGACACGACGTTTATTTTTGTTTTCTCTGAAAACTTTGAAAAATGACTTTTCTGCTACGAGGCGAACGACGAGTAAACACGAGATCAAAATATGAAACATTCATCTCAATATCGGGAATGTTTTTCTCACAATCAGAACGACGCTCGACAACAACTGAACGAAACACACATCTGAAATGTCCCACAGTGTGGCATTAAACGTACGTAAGGTGTTTATGTTCTATGTTCTGTTGCTCTGAGCTACTGAGGAACACTCCAGGAAAAAAGCAATTCCATCTCCATGTGGCGGTGGGAAATGTTCCACACTGGAGCTTTAACAGTTCCGCGTGTCTCCGCCTGCAGACCGTGGGCCTAAACGCTCCTCGCCGCGTCGGTGGAGCTGTGCATTAGAGTCTTTGGCTTCTCTCGACGTCCTGACCTCAGTCCAAAGAGACGTGTCCCCAAGAACCAAACAAGCAAGAAATGAATATGGCCCACGTCAATCCAGCCTGGCAGCGCCTCCCACAAACACTGCCAACAGACTACTGCTCCTGCCACCGCCGAGCAGGAGGAGGAGAGGAGAGAGGAGAGAGGAGAGGAGGAGAGGAGAGAGGAGAGGAGGAGAGGAGAGGAGGAGACAAGAGGAGAGAGGAGGAGAGACAAGAGAGGAGAGACTCCGCAACCACTGCCAACAGACTACTGCTCCTGCCACCGCCGAGCAGGAGGAGGAGAGGAGACGAGAGAGGAGGAGAGGAGAGAGGAGAGGAGACGAGAGAGGAGAGGAGACGAGAGAGGAGGAGAGGAGAGAGGAGAGGAGACGAGAGAGGAGGAGAGGAGAGAGGAGAGGAGACGATAGAGGAGAGGAGACGAGAGAGGAGGAGAGGAGAGAGGAGAGGAGACGAGAGAGGAGGAGACGAGAGAAAAGAGGAGAAAGACACAGTAATGCCATACTGAGGAACATTACAGGCAAATAAATCACATCTCCATGGAGACAAGCAGGTGACCAACCCTCCACCAAACAGGACATAAGGCACTAAGTATGATGTCACACAGTACAGCCCTCGCCCTCGCCCTGTCGTTGTGTTGTTCTCTTGTTGTGTTGTTCTCTTGTTGTGTTGTTCTCTTGTTCTCTTGTGTTCTCTTGTTCTCTTGTGTTCTCTCGTTGTGTTGTGTTTTCAGACTCATTCTATCCACACTGCTCTTATTTGTTCTCTTGTTCTCTCGTTGTGTTGTTCTCTTGTTGTGTTGTTCTCTCGTTGTGTTGTTCTCTTGTTCTCTCGTGTTGTTCTCTTGTTGTGTTGTTCTCTTGTTCTCTCGTGTTGTTCTCTTGTTGTGTTGTTCTCTCATTGTGTTGTTCTCTTGTTCTCTTGTGTTCTCTCGTTGTGTTGTGTTTTCAGACTCATTCTATCCACACTGCTCTTATTTGTTCATAATAGTTTCTGCTGCTGTTTCCACAGTTTCTCGTCCACTGGGCATTTCCACAGATAAAACCCAAGAAACTCGGCCAAAAAAGTATTTCTTACTAATTAAAAACGTGTCCACTGTGGCAGAGAAATCCTCATTCAACTTAAAGCCCCACGAGGGAGCGTCTCAAATGCCACGTTTGGAATGTGTTTGTGAAATATAGACGGTCTCTTCTTAATCAAATTATCTGATCCGATAAATGCACCAGATCAAATCAAGCACCGAATGTGAAAAGGAAATGTGAGTTTGTGCATTTCCCTCCAAGATGATCAAAGACGGTGGCTCTCTGTGGCTCTTTGTGGCTCTTTGTGGCTCTCTGTGGCTCTCTGTGACTCTCTGTGGCTCTCTGTGGCTCTCTGTGACTCTCTGTGGCTCTCTGTGGCTCTTTGTGGCTCTCTGTGACTCTCTGTGGCTGTCTGTGGCTCTCTGTGGCTCTCTGTGACTCTCTGTGGCTCTCTGTGGCTCTCTGTGACTGTCTGTGGCTCTTTGTGGCTCTCCGTGGCTCTCTGCGGCTCTCTGTGACTGTCTGTGGCTCTCTATGGGTCCCTGTGGCTCTCTGTGGCTCTCTGTGGCTCTCTGTGGCTCTCTGTGGCTCTCTGTGGCTCCCTCGGCTCTGTCCGTGTAATGACTTATATTTATGTGGAGTTTAAACATTGGGGTTAATGACTCTGCGGCTGAAGAGGGTTTGGCTGTAAAACAGTTTGTGAGTGACACTGGGCGTGTTAGGGGGGAGGAGCTGAGGGGGAGGAGCTACACTGAGGGGCGGGGCCAGCGGAGCCAATCACAGCCAAGGTCTTGATCATCGCGACGCCCTGACACAGATCTGGAGCTCAGTGAGGACAGGAGCAATGCATCATGGTCATGGAACGATACAATCTACAATCAAACATGACACTGTTATTTTCAAAAGTCTGTTCTGCATCACTGAATAATCACCGCCCAAAGTGTGACAAAACGCGCACCATGTGACCAGATCTGACCAATCAGAGCGGAGCTAGCATAGACACTAACTTTTATGCACTTTGAGAATTTAAGAGTTCTGAAAAGTTCATGTAGGAGAAGAATCCTGCAGAAATATCTGGATACTTTGCCAGGACACGGGCAGTTTGAACAAAAATGTGTTGTGCTCTAGGTCAGGTCAGAGGTCAGAGGTCAGAGGTCAGAGGTCAGGTACACTAGCCTCTGTTACACTGTGGTCAAGTCTCATCCTCTCCCTCTGCAGGTGGTGTCCAGGTCTGATCCATAGTTAAAGCTGAAGTTAAATCTGTCAACTGGATAAAACACTGTAGGAGAGACATGTCGCTGCTCGTCCAAAGCCGCTTCTTCAGTTCTGGTCAAATATACTGGACACTTATATCTGTCTGATGGAGGAGCTGCCTGTAGGTTCTACCAATGTCGTGAGAGATCTGGACTGAAGGACAGAGGCTCATCCTGGAGCACAGGAGCCTGGAGCACCAGAGCGAGGCCCAGATCTACCACACCAGACCCAAGTGTAGACTGTACAAAGAGGCCCCTGATCCAGATCATAACTGCAGGTGTGAGACAATACAGGGAAACAAACATGGAGCGACAGAACCAAGAGGAGCCAGAGGGAAACATCTGTGCAGAGAACGGACTGGAGACCCCGAGGTCAAGGTGAAAACACCTCCAAAGGTCGAGGAGAATGAGCCAAGATCCTGTGGGACAGATACAGACAGAACGGACCAACGGGACACTGTGGAGAAACAACAACAAAGAGCTGGACATCACAGAACCAAGAGAACATCAGGAAAAAGGAACATGAGAAACTAGAGAAACACCAGGGGCTCAAAGAAGATCTGGAGAAGATCTGGAAGGTGAAGGCATCAGTGGAGCCTGTGGTCATGGGACACTCAGGGCAGTGACCCCCAAACTAGAGGAGCAGCAGCAGATCCCAGGAAAAACATCAGACAACTCAGTCCAGAAAAATGCAGCACAGGAACAGCAAAGATACTGTAGAACCCTCAGGATATAAACATGGAACACCAAAACCCTGCCGGTCAGATGAAAGAGATTTTGAGAGTACTCCTTCAAGAAATTTTGTGAAAATAGATGTAATTTCGTGCATTTTGTTAGATTTTAATTTCAAAGACGCAGCTGCTCTAATGGCGGCAGTAAAAGTCTGTGTTCATTTCATTTCCAAATGTGGAGAAATGTTTGAATGTAAGTCGATGTAACGTCCCCAAAAGTCACAGAAACCCAACACGCGTGTGCGGCGTGTGCGATGATGCGTGGATTATCGCCGATCCTCGCCGCTAAGCAAACGCTCGGGCCGAATTTAAGGGTATCTGTCATGCTAGCTTGCTCCGGCCCCACCCCAGAGACGCGCGAGGGTCATGAGACTGGAGCGGCTGACAAAAACAAATCTTTAATCAATATCCCAGCCCTGGACGCAGACGCCGCGCTCCTCCGTCTCTGTCCGGCGGCGCTCGGGGAGTGACACTTTTTCTTTTTAATCTGTGCCCACATTGTAGAGAAATTGCAAGCTAATGTTTTGGCTATAGATCATTCCACAAATCGCTGCTGGCGTTGCATCGCTAAAGAAAGAGTTTGAACGCAACCGCAGGGGCTAATAAGGCAGAGCAGAAGAGGAACATGGGGAACATGAGGAACACGGGGAACATGAGGAGCACGGGGAACACGAGGACCATGAGGAACATGAGGAACACGGGGAACACGAGGAACACGGGGAACATGAGGAGAATGAGGAACATGAGGAACATGAGGAACACAAGGAACATGAGGAGAACGAGGAACACGAGGAACACAAGGAGCATGGGGAACATGAGGAACATGGGGAACATGAGGAACACGAGGAACACAAGGAACATGAGGAACACGGGGAACATGAGGAACATAAAGAAAACGAGGAACATGAGGGACACAAGGGACACGAACCGTCCAGACTCTGGCCCAGACCCTGGCCCACATGTCCCGCCCTGGCCCACGTGTCCCGCCCTGGCCCACGTGTCCCGCCCTGGCCCACGTGTCCCGCCCTGGCCCACGTGTCCCGCCCTGGCCCACGTGTCCAGACCTCACAATTCTGACCTCGACAGAAGAAATAAATGTAAAAATAACATTAGAGATTTTAACATGGAGCAAAGTCTGAAAACACAAGGCTCATTGTACAAATTATTTTCCAAACCCATTAATTAAATAATTTAGTTGTTAAATTTCAGTTAAATAAACACAGCAGAAAAATCTTTGCACACGGTTTACCCTCAACTATTTTAATATCATTTGTTCACATTCTGTGGGCCGGATTAATAAGCCCAAAGGGCCATGTGTGGCCCCCGGGCCGTAGTTTGCCCATTTGTCTGAGTTAGGGTTTTATTGAAGGGGTCAGGGGTCAGGGGTCAGGGTTTTATTTAAGGGGTTTTGTGGTTCATGTTTTATTGAGACTGAAGTGTATCATGTTTTACACATTTTCATAACAGATTTATATTTGTTTAAAATTGTTAATCACTACGGCAACAGTCCTGTTTTTTCATCATTCTGACAAAATGAAAATGCTGCTTCACTTTGTCCAGAGACCTTTGTCCTGTCTCCTCCTGTCCCCTGTCACCTCCTGCCTCCTCCTGTCCCCTGTGTCCTCCTGTGTCCCCCTGTCTCCTCCTGTGTCCTCCTGTCTCCTCCTGTGTCCTCCTGTCCCCTGCCTCCTCCTGTCTCCTCCCGTCCCCTGTCTCCTCCTGTCCCCTGTCTCCTCCTGTGTCCTCCTGTCTCCTCCTGTCTCCTCCTGTCTCCCCCTGTGTCCTCCTGTGTCCTCCTCATCACTGTATTATATCACACATTTACTTTTATGGCGTCCCATCGAGAGCAGAGCGACTTGAACCAAAGACATTATTTAAAGTCGTAGTAACGGGGGATTTAATAAAAACCCTCTTTTGCGTCGGACCTGCGCTGAGAAAACCGCCACAGGAAGAAGAGACGATTAGAACGGACAACGGCGGCGGGAACACGTGACACAAACGCCGCGTGGTCACAGCGAGAACAGATGTAATATCCCTGAAATATTAAACACCTCAGTCTTTGTGCAATAGTTTCATGACAATAAAAATATGGAAGCTGTTATCTAAATTTAAACGAGCGCGTGGGAGGTGAGATGTGATGTCAAAGCGGCGTCTGACAGCGTTTAGCCAAATTAAAGGTGCTCACGGCGGCGAAGGCGAGCGCAGGATGTCAACAAGGAAAGTGTAAACAGAAATAAAACTGCTCCAAAGCGACACACAAGACACAGGGTTTAATGACACCTGTCAATCAAAGCAGAGGGAGAGGGACGAGGGAGAGAAGAAGAGGAGGAGGAAGAGGAGCAAGAGGAGGAGGAGGAGTAACAGGAGGAGGAGGAAGGAGGAAGGAAAGTGTAAACAAAAATAAAACTGCTCCGAAGAGAGACACAAGACACAGGGTTTAATGACAGCTGTCAATCAAAGCAGAGGGAGAGGGACGAGGGAGAGAAGAAGAGGAGGAGGAAGAGGAGGAGGAGGGGGGGGAGGAGGAGGAGGAGAGGAGGCTAGGAGGAGGAGGAGGAATCAAGGAGGAGAAGGAGGAGAAGGGAGAGGAGGAGGAGGGGGAGGAGAGAGGAGTGAGGAGGAGGAGGAGGAGGAGGAGGAGAAGGGAGTGAAACAAAATAAAATGCTCAAGCGACACACAGACACGGGTTAATGACTGAACAAGCAGAGGGAGAGAAGAGGAGAAGAGGAGGAGGAGGAGGAGGAGGAGGAGGAGGGGGAGGAGGAGGGGGAGGAGGAGGGGGAGGAGGAGAAGGAGGAGAAGGAGGAGGAGGAGAGGAGGAGGAGGAGGAGGAGGAGGAGGAGGAAGAAAAGTGTAAACTAAACAGTTGGTCAGATGTTTTAGACGCAGAGCCACATTCTCAGTGAAGCTTCTTCATTCAAAGTTCTCTGTTGAGATGTTTGTCCTTAAAAATTCTCATTTTTAAATCTTTGAGATGCTTCATGTTTGTGCTGATGCAGCTTCCACAGCTTCTGTTTTGAGGAGGAGGGAAGCTCCTGGTCTCCATGGAGACGGAGTTAGCCTGGAATGTTCCACAAAATGGCATTAAACTGAAGGGAGCAGGCGACTCCACTGTGGTGTTTTTGGAAATAAAATGTAATTTAATAAAAGAGAAGTTACAGCCTGAACACGCTCAGAAAAAAAAAGAAAATCTATCAAATTTTTCTGCCAAGTTTTATAAAGTGATTAGATCAAAAGGTCAAACTGATCCAGGCCAGACCGGCTCCTTCAGCTCTAATATCGATGTCGATACTTAAGTATCGGCCAATCTCCGATATTGACCAATACCAGAGACTGAAGATCTGATTTATTTCCTTTAAACACAAACAGCAGAAGGTAAAACGATCCAAATGTGTCGTCACAGAACAGGTTTGTAAAAATACAAGTTTATTATGAGACGTTTGGACCAACATCGGCCAATAAATCATCTTATTATCCTATTTATCGACCAAAATGTGATATCGACTGGACCGATATTGACTGAACCAATATTAACTGAACAGTATCGACTGAGTTGATATCCTGGAAGCCGATATCTGATCCACCACATTTTCAATATCGATATTTGTTACCAGTATCGATTCTTATGATCCAAGACAAACACGTTTTGCGTTTGAGAAACTGTAAAGTTCTAAACAGCGACGACTCGATTTGCAGAGGAATTTCTACGACCAAAAACTGGAGCTTTGGTGATTTCATAATTACACTAAATCAAACGTGATACAGTCACAATCTATTACACAGAGTTTAATGCCAAACTGTGGAACATTTCAGACAAAGCAAGAATATCTTCAAGAGACAGAAGGTGACAGACCCTTCACCAGAACATTTAGGTTACCCCCAAAAAGTCTGCACTCGTCAAAACTACACAAGAGTAACTTAACTCTGCAGAGGTGTGCGACTTTTGCCTCGTATAAGTTTTGGTTAACTCTCTGAGTGTTGTGCGACTTTTGCCCTGTATAAGTTTTGGTTAACTCTCTGAGTGTTGTGCGACTTTTGCCTCGTATAAGTTTTGGTTAACTCTCTGAGTGTTGTGCGACTTTTGCCTTGTATAAGTTTTGGTTAACTCTCTGAGTGTTGTGCGACTTTTGCCTCGTATAAGTTTTGGTTAACTCTCTGAGTGTTGTGCGACTTTTGCCTCGTATAAGTTTTGGTTAACTCTCTGAGTGTTGTGCGACTTTTGCCTCGTATAAGTTTTGGTTAACTCTCTGGGTGTTGTGCGACTTTTGCCTTGTATAAGTTTTGGTTAACTCTCTGAGTGTTGTTTCTGAATGAACACAAACCTGGAGCGACACAGCAGAGTTTGTTCACTGTCACTTTTTCTGTTCCTCATAATAACTAAGTGTGGTCCGATCGCCCACAGCACAAAGCCTCTTATTGACAGGAGCCGAGAGAGAAGCACCGAGCAGCACGAGGAAACCAATTATCTGCATCATTTGGCCTATAGCCCGCTCACAAACACTCGTACAAAACATACGCTAATATCACAACCGCCCACCAGCCAAAACTCTGCGTCCTCAACTTCATGGCGGTGTTGCTATGAAACAAACCCAAGTACAAAGAAAAGACTGGATGCCTCGGAGCGGTATCATGGAGCAGAGAGTTAAGGATGTAAAAGGTGTTTTAACTCCCAGCAGGGGGCGTAGCAGGCGGCCGCTCCCACACTTTGAACAGTGACGATGACACCTCTTCTTCTGCCAAGACAAACGTGTTTACAGTGTTTACATTCAGCGTTTACGACGCGTCTCTGCGTGAACATGACACAAGGAGCAGACTCCATTTTGTTCACTATTATATTTTCCGTATATTGCGTCAGTGTAACGTTTTTGACGACAAAATTGAATTAAAGTTGTTCATGACCAGGGGCGTCAGTGGGGGGTGGGGGGGTCTGTTGTTCCGGGCCCCTGAGTATCAGGGGCCCATGTGAGGCTCCGTGTCCCGGTGCCCAAATTCCATGACTATGATTCAAAGTTCATGAGGAAAACAAACTACAAAATGAACATAAGATGAAAGACCACGTCCAAACACCTCAAAGTCTGAAGGTAATGTTCATTCTGTTTACACAAATATAAAGTCTGTACATGTTAAAGGTCAAGAAACTTAATACTCATTTGAAAAAAATATACTCACAATAATTAATTATCTAAATCTTTACTTCACTAAACTTTATTTTAGTCCAAAAATGTAAATATAAAAAAATAACTGATTGTCAAAATGAGTTGGTTTGGTTAATTAATCGATTATCATGAATTTTCATGTCAGAATCGGGGCCATTTTAGAGGCAAAATGAAGTTATTTTTATTAAGACTAAAATCTAAAGCTCACCACACACACAAAAAGCACCAACAACAAACACAAAGAAAATCAGAAGCGATTTTAAATCTCTGAGCACAAAGACTGTGGTGGGACATGGCAACGAAGAGATCGTACACCACAAGCTAAAGGTCATGACCCCATCGGGCTTCAGGTGTTTCTGTTCGACATAAAAACGACTCTGAGACTCTAAAGTGTCCAGAGATCAGAGCTTTGCACTTATAGATACAAGTCCAACTGTGTAATTCTGATATTAGTGAAATGTGGTTCAGATAAATGCTTTTAAAACACACACTATACACACTATACACTCTACACACAAACAGGAAGTAGAGTCACCGTCGCTGATCTGCAGCAGCTCCAGCCTGATCCTCACTGTGTGGATGTAAACAGAGACACGAGGATCTACTCTCGCCTTTTTACTTTAAACACTTCAGACTGGACTCAGGACACAGGAAAACACAGATGAGAATCCTGCAGTTTACTGAGAAATAAAGTCTTTAAATTATTTTCACTGTTTCCTGAGTTTGTATCTGGCGCCTCTGTGTCCAACTCTCTGTCTACACCTGACGCTCTGTTTTTTTAGCTGTTGTGGTGGTGTGATGTTTTGTGGTTACGATACGACAGAGTCTCTCAGAGTCTCTCAGAGTCTCTCAGTCTCTCAGAGTCTCTCAGTCTCTCAGAGTCTCTCAGTCTCTCAGAGTCTCTCAGAGTCGCTCAGAGTCTCTTAGAGTCATTCAGAGTCTCAGAGTCTCTCAGAGTCTCAGAGTCTCTCAGTCTCTCAGAGTCTCTCAGAGTCTCTCAGAGTCTCTCAGAGTCTCTTAGAGTCGCTCAGTCACTACACACATGAGAAACGCTGCAGCTTAAAAATCACACAGGATTCTAAATTGAGTCACACCTCCTTGAAGTCGAGGAGAAGCAAATCAGATCCTAAAAACTGTGAGTGGCTTTAATGAAAGAGTTTTATGTTTGTGTCACACTGACTCGTCACAAACTTGAACAAAGGAGATTTATTACACAACAGTCAAAAAAATAAAAGCCCAGACTTCACTGTTCTGTCAGTAATCCTCAAGTAAAATCACATCTCTTCTCACAATAATCGCAATCTATAATCCAACCCCCTAAACCCTTTAACCCTAAACCCTGTACCCCCTAAACCCTAAACCCTGTACCCCCTAAAGTTCACTGATGTAAAATCCTCAGTTGTGACATGAGCTAATTCTTCTTGTAAACAGCTCAAAGGGGTCGGTCCGATTACAGGACGTCCAAACAAACACGCAGAGCCTGAAACAAACCCAAAATGGCTGTGTACATGTTCTCGGGCCTCGGCGCGTTCGCTCAGCCGTGAAAAATCCCATCTCCAGGAGAGCAGAGGTGAAGGCCCCTCAACACATGCACACAAACATAAGTCCAATTACCCCAAATGCTAAAACGAGTTATGGAAGGAGGAGGAGGAGGAGGAGGAGGAGGAGGAGGAGGAGGCAGCTCCAGGCTGCACATGGAGACTGGATTCTGTAAGACGACGCAATAACAGCAGCAGAAACAGCAAGAGCCCGTCAGTCACAGCTGTCAGACACGTCCAGAGACACCGAAGGAACAGCGATAAGTGTCTTCATCAGGCTCAAGGAATTAAACGCCACAATTTTAGGTCGAAGACTCGATGAAGAGCAGAGCGTCCAGTTTTGTCCAGATTTGTCCAGTTGCAGATTTAAACTTTGCCTTTTGCTATTTATAAACGTATTTAAGGGACTTAAAGGGTCGCTCTAGAACTAAAATGGGTTTGTTTATTTTACTTCTCAAAAATTAAATCCATTTCAAACGTGTGAAACTGGACAGAGCCTCTGTCGTCTTTAATAATGTGGAGATAAACATTTATAATCCACCTGCTCCTGTTTTAATGTTTAAAACAGACCTGACTTTTATCTCCTGGATTATGTCATGAAGCTGATACTTTTGCATTTCCTCGTCCCATTGAATTTTATATATTTTAAATTCCAAATCTTATACACATTTACCTGCTTATTTACAAGTAAAAGAGATATTTTATAAGTGTTTTTGAGTGACACCAGCTCATTTGGAAACGCCACAAACCAGGACTGAACGTCTTATTGATTCTCACGTATATTTGAGCTCATATTCTCTTATATAATCACGTGTACACAGCCTGGTATATGAATATTTCACTCTATATAAAATGACACTGCTGAGTTTAGTTCCCCAGAGTTTGTCACACGCCGTACGTGACAGCGTTCCTCATGAGGCATTGGGCTGAGAGTCGTCCGCTTTAAGGACGACACTTGTTTAGGAAAGTCAGAGGCTAAAACTCCGACACATTTCCTCCGAAGAAGCAAAACAAACGGAGGTTGAGTTTGGCCTATATTCGGGGCTGATTTGTTTTTGGCTGTGGCAGAAAATAGCAGCGGCGCACAGACTTGTAAATGCACTCAAGCAATTCCCACAGAAGCTGAATTTTACAAGTCATAAAAACCTCAGCTCTGATGTCGTGTGTCTTTGTTCTTGGTCCATAGAGTAAAACGCAACCAGACACAAACACACACACAAACACACACACAAACACACATACACACACACAAACGCACAAACAAACACACAAACACACAAACAAACACACAAACGCACAAACAAACACACAAACGCACAAACACACACACAAACAAACACACAAACGCACAAACACACACACAAACAAACACACCAACGCACAAGTGTTTGTCAGGCTCACTGCAGATGAACCTCACTAATGGGGATTTGAACCGACACTGCACACACTGAGTGCTCTACACACACTACACACACTACACACTCTACACACACTACACACACTATACACTCTACACACACTACACACACTACACACTCTACACACACTACACACACTATACACTCTACACACACTACACACTCTATACACTCTACACACTCTACACACACTACACACTCTACACACACTACACACACTATACACTCTACACACACTACACACTCTACACACACTACACACACTATACACTCTACACACACTACACACTCTACACACACTACACACACTATACACTCTACACACACTACACACTCTATACACACTACACACTCTACACACACTATACACACACTACACACTCTATACACACTACACACTCTACACACACTATACACACACTACACACTCTATACACACTACACACTCTACACACACTATACACTCTACACACACTATACACACACTACACACTCTATACACTCTACACACACTACACACTCTATACACACTACACACACTACACACACTATACACTCTACACACACTACACACACCACACACTCTACACAAACTACACACTCTACACACACTACACACACCACACACTCTACACACACCACACACTCTACACACACCACACACTCTACACACACCACACACTCTACACACACCACACACTCTACACACACTACACACTCTACACACACTACACACACTATACACTCTACACACACTACACACTCTATACACTCTACACACACTACACACACCACACACTCTACACACTCTACACACACTACACACTTTACACTACACACCGGGGCCACATGGGCCTCAGATGTGACCGAGGGGCGGGGCCAGGACATATATATGTAAATATTTCATTAGAGATTTTAACATGGAGCAAAGTCTGAATATTCAAGGCTCATTGCACAAATTGTTTTCCAGATGCATTAATTAAATTAATAATTAATTTATTAAATTTCAGTTAAATAAACACAGCAGAAAAACTCACATTCAGTTTTATCAAGTGACAAAAGATCAACAACTTGTTCAGAGGCTGAAATTCACTGTGTTTTCACTTTTATCTATTTTAGATTTTGGTTTCACAATTGGTCACATTCATCTGGCCCAATTAATAAACCCAGAGGGCCGTGTGCGGCCCCCAGGCCGTAGTTTGCCCATGTCTGCTATACACTATACACACTATACACTCTACACACACTACACACACTATACACACTATACACACACTACACACACTATACACACACTACACACACTATACACACTATACACACACTACACACTCTATACACTCTACACACACTACACACACTATACACTCTACACACACTATACACACACTACACACTCTATACACTCTACACACACTACACACACTATACACACTATACACTCTACACACACTACACACACTATACACACTATACACTCTACACACACTATACACACACTACACACTCTATACACTCTACACACACTACACACACTATACACACTATACACTCTACACACACTATACACACACTACACACACTATACACACTATACACACACTACACACTCTATACACTCTACACACACTACACACACTATACACTCTACACACACTATACACACACTACACACTCTATACACTCTACACACACTACACACACTATACACACTATACACTCTACACACACTACACACACTATACACACTATACACTCTACACACACTATACACACACTACACACTCTATACACTCTACACACACTACACACACTATACACACTATACACTCTACACACACTACACACACTATACACACTATACACTCTACACACACTATACACACTCTACACACACTATACACTCTACACACACTACACACACTATACACACTATACACTCTACACACACTATACACACACTACACACTCTATACACTCTACACACACTACACACTATACACACTCTACACACTCTATACACACTACACACACTATACACACTATACACTCTACACACACTCTACACACACTACACACTCTACACACACTACACACTCTATACACACTACACACACTATACACACACTACACACACTATACACACTATACACACACTACACACTCTATACACTCTACACACACTACACACACTACACACTCTATACACACTATACACTCTACACACACTATACACTCTATACACACTATACACTCTACACACACTATACACACTATACACTCTACACTACACACACTATACACACTCTACACACACTATACACACTCTACACACACTATATACACTCTACACAAACTATACACACTCTACACACACTATGCACTCTACACACACTATACACACTACACACTCTATACACACTATACACTCTACACACACTATACACTCTATACACACTATACACTCTACACACTCTATACACACTATACACTCTACACACACTATACACACTATACACTCTACACACACTATACACACTCTACACACACTATACACTCTACACACACTATACGCTCTACACACTATACACACTCTATACACCCTACACACCACACACTCTACACACATCACACATTCTACACATCACACACTCTACACACTCTACACACATCACACACTCTACACACACTATACACTCTACACACACTATACACACACTACACACTCTATACACTCTACACACTCTACACACATCACACACTCTACACACACTATACACTCTACACACACTATACACATCACACATTCTACACATCACACACTCTACACACTCTACACACATCACACACTCTACACACACTCTACACATCACACACTCTACACACACTCTGATTTGAACTTCTCCACTACATTTGTTTAATTGTGTTGTAATATTACGACACATATAAATATAATACATTCTTGCTGTGAGCAGCCTTGCCTCTCCAGAGATATGACCTGTAACTTATCGTGGTAGTGCCAGGGGTGGGTCTACATGGAAATACGCAAGTTTGATGCCACAGTGTGGAACATTCCAGGACTAAACCCGGAAGTAAACCTGGACTGGACCAGGGCCAGACCGGGACTAGACTGGGACTAGAACAGGACCAGAGTCTATCAGTCAGGACTGAACTCACTCAAGTGTGAACCCAGCCTTAATGCCACACAGAGGAACATCTACACAAATCAAAACATCTCCATGGCCACAAGTAGGTGGCAGAACCCTAAAAGTAAAGTAAAGTTACACAGTGCACCTTTTAAATGTGTCAATAAAATCCAGACTATGAAAAAATACACATGTATTTAGCGTCTCTGATCTACAGAAACATGATGAACATGGTTTTCCTCTGCAGACTTTTCACAAACATTAACAACAGTTTAAAACATCTGGGACCAAAACAACTGAGATTATAAATGTATCAGTCAACCAGCGTCCAAATGAAAGTCCAAACACGTTCAGGCCAAGTCCAACTACAGAAGAAGTAACACAACCAGTGGAATGGACACGCCCTCTCATTCAATGATTTTTTTATTTTTATTTTTTACTACTTTCTATATTTTATATATACACAGAATAAATCAAATATATGAAGTAAGATATATGGAATTATGTAGTCAAGGAAAAAGTAAAATAATGCCACTAAATATATTTTTTATATTTTATATTTATATCCTCAAAGGAACCTCCCTTTGATTTGTCTAAAAATATAAAGTTATTTAACTTTGTTCTTTGCTACATAATTCCATACATATTTCTTCATATATTAGATGAGTTCTGTACGTATATAAATGTAGAACGAAAGTGGTAAAAATACAAAAACCTTTGAATGGTAGTGCACCTCTACCTCACGTATTCTGATCTTCAGTCTAACCTGAGTTATCCAGATCTCCTCCCTCCTGTTTCACACTTCTGTAGTGTTACACTCTTTACACTGCTGTAGTGTTACACTCTTTACACTGCTGTAGTGTTACACTCTTTACACTGCTGTAGTGTTACACTCTTTACACTGCTGTAGTGTTACACTCTTTACACTGCTGTAGTGTTACACTCTTTACACTGCTGTAGTGTTACACTCTTTACACTGCTGTGGTGTTGCACTCTGTTGTAGCGTTACACGCTTTTACACAACTGGAGTGTTACACGTTTCACACTGCTGTAGTGTTACACGTTTCACTCTGCTGTTGTGTTACACGTTACACTCTGCTGTTGTGTTACACGTTACACACTGCTGTTGTGTTACATGTTTCACTCTGCTGTTGTGTTACACTCTGATGTTGTGTTACACGTTTCACTCTGCTGTTGTGTTACACTCTGCTGTTGTGTTACACTCTGCTGTTGTGTTACACTCTGCTGTTGTGTTACACGTTACACTCTGCTGTTGTGTTACACACTGCTGTTGTGTTACATGTTTCACTCTGCTGTTGTGTTACACTCTGCTGTTGTGTTACACTCTGCTGTTGTGTTACATGTTTCACTCTGCTGTTGTGTTACACTCTGATGTTGTGTTACACTCTGCTGTTGTGTTACACGTTTCACTCTGCTGTTGTGTTACACTCTGCTGTTGTGTTACATGTTTCACTCTGCTTTTGTGTTACACTCTGCTTTTGTGTTACATGTTACACTCTGCTGTTGTGTTACACTCTGCTGTTGTGTTACACTCTGCTGTTGTGTTACATGTTTCACTCTGCTTTTGTGTTACACTCTGCTTTTGTGTTACATGTTACACTCTGCTGTTGTGTTACACTCTGCTGTTGTGTTACATGTTTCACTCTGCTGTTGTGTTACACTCTGCTGTTGTGTTACATGTTACACACTGCTGTTGTGTTACACGTTTCACTCTGCTCTAGTGTAATTGAAGGCTCTGAGTGTAAGTCTGGCCTCTGAGGGTCTGAGCAGGTCCTGATCTCCTGCCCTCCACCTGAAACAATCACTCTTGGTTAACGACAACACTTGAGCTATTGACAGCGTGATCCCGTAAAGCAGACACTTCAATCAACACAGGAGGAGGAGAGGAAGAAGTGTGTGTGTGTGTGTGTGAAAGAGAGGAGAGAGAAGAGAGGGACGGGGGAGAGGGGGAGAGAGAGAGAAGGAGGTAGAGAGAGGGAGACAGGAAGATACAGAGAGAGAGAATGGGGGAGTGGAGACACAAGGGGATGGGGAGGGGGGCGGAGAGAGAGAGAGAGAGAGAGGGGGGGTGAAAGCATAGGGAGGGTGGGGCTGGGGGAAGAGATGAAGAGAATGAGTGAGAGAAAGAGTGTGGGAGCAAGGGTGGGTGAGAACAGAGTGAGAGAGGACTGGAGGGAAGGATGGACAGAGAGAAAGAGAAGGAGGAGGGGGCCAGTGAGAGAAAGAGAGGATGAAATCAAGAAGTAAATAAATGCATCAGTGGATGAATAATAGATAAGGCAGTAGCAGAAGTAGTAGTAGCAGTAGCAGTAGCAGTAGTAGTAGTAGTAGTAGTAGCAGTAGTAGTAGTAGTAGTAGTAGTAGTAGTAGTAGCAGTAGTAGCAGTAGTAGCCGTAGCAGTAGCCGTAGCAGTAGCAGTAGTAGCAGTAGTAGCAGTAGTAGTAGTAGTAGTAGCAGCAGTAGTAGTAGTAGTAGCAGTAGTAGCAGTAGTAGTAGCAGTACTAGCAGTAGTAGCAGTAGCAGTAGTAGCAGTAGTAGTAGTAGTAGTAGTAGTAGCAGTAGTAGCAGTAGTAGTAGTAGTAGCAGTAGTAGTAGCAGTAGTAGCAGTAGCAGTAGCAGTAGTAGTAGCAGTAGTAGCAGTAGCAGTAGCAGTAGTAGTAGCAGAAGTAGCAGTAGCAGTAGCAGTAGCAGTAGCAGTAGTACTAGTAGTAGCAGTAGCAGTACTAGTAGTAGCAGTAGCAGTAGTAGCAGTAGCAGTAGTAGCAGTAGTAGTAGCAGTAGCAGTAGTAGCAGTAGCAGTACTAGTAGCAGTAGCAGTAGCAGCAGTAGTAGCAGCAGTAGTAGCAGTAGCAGTAGTAGCAGTAGCAGTAGCCGTAGCAGTAGCAGTAGTACTAGTAGTAGCAGTAGCAGTAGTAGTAGTAGTAGCAGTAGTAGTAGTAGTAGCAGTAGCAGTAGCAGTAGCAGTAGTAGTAGTAGTAGCAGTAGCAGTAGCAGTAGTAGTAGTAGCAGTAGTAGTAGTAGTAGCAGTAGCAGCAGTAGCAGTAGCAGTAGCAGTAGCAGTAGTAGTAGTAGCAGTAGTAGTAGTAGTAGCAGTAGCAGCAGTAGCAGTAGCAGTAGCAGCAGTAGCAGTAGTAGCAGTAGTAGTAGCAGTACTAGTAGTAGCAGTAGCAGTAGCAGTAGCAGTAGCAGTACTAGTAGCAGTAGCAGTAGCAGTAGCAGTACTAGTAGCAGTAGCAGTAGTAGCAGTAGCAGTACTAGTAGCAGTAGCAGTAGCAGTAGTACTAGTAGTAGCAGTAGCAGTAGTAGCAGTAGCAGTAGTAGTAGCAGTAGTAGCAGTAGCAGTAGTAGTAGCAGTAGTAGTAGCAGTAGCAGTAGCAGTAGCAGTAGCAGTACTAGTAGCAGTAGTCGTGGTCCATGCAGGTGAGGAGCTGGTCTTACTGTGGCTCTCTGTGTCATCACTGATACTCTTAGGTGGGCCGTGGCCATAACACACTCCTGATCTGTACATTCGATCCGGATTACGACTTTTCTTCAGTCCTTCAGGAGCAGAAAGAAAAGTAGAGAAAAATCGAACAACAGAAACAAATCTACAAGTCTGTGAAAAGTCCCCCATGCAACAGGAAATATGGGCCAACAGGCAAAATGGGCCAAAGGGCAATATGGGTCAAAGGGCAATATGGGTCAAAGGGCAATATGGATCTAACGCAGTATGGGCCAAATGCAGTATGAAGGGAGTATGGGCCAACTATGTCACTATAGTCGTGTTTATAAAACATTTCAAACTCAAATTGGTTCCAGTTTTGACACTTCGCCATTTTAAACACAAAACTGTTACTATAGTAAACTACTACATGCTCTTCTATGAAAAAAATGTACTACACGTTCCTCAATGAAAAACTCCACATTACTACACACTCTTCTACGAGGAACCGTTACTACACCTTATTACACCTTACTACACGTTACTACACGTTACTACACACTGTTACTACAGTAAATTACTACATGCTCCTCTGTGAGAAACTGTTACTACATGCTCCTACACTTTACTACACACTCCCACACATTACTACATGTTACTACACGCTCCTCTAAAAGTGTTACTACACACTCTACACATTACTACACCCTTCTACGCGACCCTACATGTTACTTACTGCTCCTACACGTTACTACACTCTCCTACACGTCACTACACTCTCCTACACGTTACTACACTCTCCTACACGTTACTGCACGCTCCTACATGTTACTACACGCTCCTATACGTTACTACACGCTCCTACATGTTACTACACGCTCCTATACGTTACTACACGCTCCTACATGTTACTACACGCTCCTACATGTTACTACACGCTCCTACATGTTACTACACGCTCCTACATGTTACTACACGCTCCTATACGAGCTCAACTATCAAGAGATTTTAAAACAGTTTCAGTGTTTTGGTTTGAGTCACAGCGAAACAGAGCAGAGGCTAAAAGAGTAAAACAAAACACACTGTGTCAAACACACACACACACCCACGAACAAACACATGCACACACACACATTCACACACACACACACAAATATGAACACACACATTCACACATATGCACACACACATGCACCTGCATGCACACACACATGCACACACACATGCACACACGTACTTGCATTTATCACTAAGTGGGACAAACACCTGACAAAGAGGTGTGTTCTGGAAACCACCCTTTCCCATCACACACACACATGCACACACACCTGCACACACACATGCACACACACATGCACACACACCCCCACACACATGCACACACATGCACAAACACACACATATGCACACACCCATGCACAAACACACACACACATGCACACACACATGCACAAACACGCGCACACACACACACATGCACAAATACACACACATGCTCACACATGCACACACACATGCACAAACACGCGCGCACACACACATGCACACACACCCCCGCACAAACACACCCACACACATGCACACACGCACACACACATACACACACATAAATATACATAAAAACAAATATAAACCTCTGTAAAAAGCTGAATAAGTATAAAACTTGACGTCAGACCTTCTCCTGCTGCAGCACTCGACACTTTTATCCTTATAATTAAACCTAAATAATGGGTCAAATGATGAAATGTTTCGACTCAGACACAACCATCTGCACCTCCCTGTGTCTCCAACAGTTCACACATGTTTGTACCACCAGAGTACTTCAAACGTATTATTATTATAGTTACTCAGAGTACAAAGACGTGGTACTGTCCCTCACTCATTTAACATAAAAACACTGTTTCATTAGGACGACAGATCAGCTGATACTTTCTGAGATGATATTTTGAGCTGCTTTTGATGATTTTCCTCATATTATGTAATATAAAATTACCACAAACTCTGCACAGCTTCAGTTTTTCGCACTGACCCTTAAGTGGGTCACATTTAGTGCAGCGTCTCGTCATGTTTAAATGTCACTATAAAGCAAAACTAAATATCCGTCTGCGCAGCAAAGGATCATGGTCTTTGTAGTTCCTCTGTGGTTTAACAACGACACAGCCGCAGTGTGTTTACCCCACGGCCCCACAGTGTTTACCCCACGGCCCCACGGTGTTTACCCCACGGCCCCACAGTGTTTACCCCACGGCCCCACGGTGTTTACCCCAGGGCCCCACGGTGTTTACCCCACGGCCCCACGGTGTTTACCCCACGGCCCCACGGTGTTTACCCCACGGCCACTTTCATGAAGGATTATTATTATATTATTATTATGAAACTTACACCACAGAGTCAAGTCTCATTTTCACTTTTGTTTTATCTGTTTTTTTCTGCTGTTTCTGTGGGTGACCTTGAGCTTTACAAAGACACTAACTGTGTGTGTTATTACTATCATTATTATGATTATGATTATTGTTGTTGTTGTCGTCGTCGTTGTTGTTGTTGTTGTTGTTGTTTATCAAAGGGAGTACACACTTGTGGGACTTTTCTTCAGCTCAGGTCACATGTTTTAAAGTGCACTGTAGAGCTTTAGCTGCTTTGCCATGATTATTCCACAGTGCAGCATTATACATATCTCCATGGAGACAAGCAGCTGACTCCACCATCTTAAGTTACAGGTCAGATCTGTGGAGAGGAGACCAAGCTCCCATAAGAATGAATGTTTTTCAGTCTCATTTTTAAACAATAAAACAAATAACAGATCGATATGTTTAATGCCACACTGTGGAATATGCACATCAGTATGTGGAGACCAGAAAAGTTACGCAGTGCACCTTTAATGTCAGATCATTATGAGTAGATTTTAGCGGAGGCCCGGTCCCTGCGGACACAGTGTCTTTATGAGTCTGCTGACGCGGAGTTTGTCTGCAGAGTCCAGGATGTAAACAGAACAGACGAGGTCATGACCTCTGAAGTTTAACAAGCAAAGAAACTCTGATCTGAGGAGGAAGAGGAGGAGGAGGAGGAGGAGACGAGGATGAGGAGGAGGAGGAGAGAGGAGGAGGAGGAGGAGGAAGAGAGGAGACGAGGATGAGGAGAGAAGAAGAGGAGAGAGGAGGAGGAAGAGATGAGGTCATGACCTCTGAAGTTTAACAACCAAAGAAACTCTGATCTGAGGAGGAAGAGGAAGAGGAGAGGAAGAGGAGAGGAAGAGGAAGAAGAAAGGGGAGGAGGAGGAGGAGGAGGAGGAGAGAGGAGGAGAAGACAAGGTCATGACCTCTGAAGTTTAACAAGCAAAGAATCTCTGATCTGAGGAGGATGAGGAGGATGAGGAGAAGGATGAGGAGGAGGAGAGAGGAGGAGGAGGAGCGTACAGGAGGACAGACGGGCTGTGTCTGTGGCTGTTTTACATAAACATGTTTTAGAGGATCATTATTGTGTTTTTATGATCATAGTTTTATAATTATTACTGACAAAAACAAACATTCAAACAAAGATCCTCGTTTGTGTCATGTGACCACAGATCCTCTGTGTCATGTGACCACAGATCCTCTGTGTCATGTGACCACAGATCCTCTGTGTCATGTGACCACAGATCCTCTGTGTCATGTGACCACAGATCCTCTGTGTCATGTGACCACAGATCCTCTGTGTCATGTGACCACAGATCCTCTGTGTCATGTGACCACAGATCCTCTGTGTCATGTGACTTGTTCTGTTGAAACAAACCTCCTCATTTTTAAATTTTAGTTTCGTGATATAAAAGTGACATCTATATTTTTATTTTATTACGTCAGATTTTACTGGATTATTACATCATTTTCAGACCTGAAGCTTATCATCCAAAATATGAGGACGCTCTGTTACTTTTACTACTATAAATACATTTACTACAGTTACTACTATTACTACAGTTACTCCAGTCTGTTTATTAAATATTCACCACGAGCAAAGACACAGAACATCAGCCACACTCAGGCTCAAAGTGACACAACACGACCTACAACCTCCTGTCCTCCTCCTGTCCTCCTCCTCCCCTTCCTCCTCTCTCTCCTTGTCTCCTTCCCACTCTGCTTCCTCCTCTCCTCCTTCGTCTTCCTCCTCTCCTCCTCTCCTGACCCGTCGCCCTGTCCACACGGGTGAGTCCAGTGTCCAGCTTTCATCCTCGCCTTCCTCTACCTTCTCCTCTTCTCTCCTCCTCCCTTCTCCTCTCCTCTTCTCCTCCCTTCTCCTCTTCTCTCCTCCTCCCTTCTCCTCTTCTCTCCTGCTCCCTTCTCCTCTTCGCTCCTCCCTTCTCCTCCTCTCCTCCTCTCCTGACCTGTCGCCCTGTCCACACGACTGAGTGCAGTGTCCGTCTGTTCTTCTTTTATATTAAAGTGATTTCAGGCCCATCGTCGTCATCACGTCACAAACGTCTCTCTCTGGTCTCACTCGGTCCTTCATTGACTTTATGGCAGCGTCTTTGGTTCAATAGCGCCCCCGTGTGGCGCTCTGTTCCGTGGCACACTGACATCCAAACAAACTGGAAACCTCATTTTTAAATAGAATTTTCCTCAAATGTGCAACAGCATTTTGTTTTCTTCCATTAAAGACTTAAAAAAAACACAAATGTGACAATGTTCCTGATCCAAAAGTCCAAACGTGAAAACCTCAGTCTGCTTCATCCCTCTGCTTCATCCCTCTGCTTCATCCCTCTGCTTCATCCCTCTGCTTCATCCCTTCATCAATTTAAACAACAACTATTTAAAATGACTCTTTGACAAACAGTGGGGACGGAATAAAGTAACATAAACCAGAGCAGAATAAACAGAATAGTGACCTAAGCATTAAATTTACAGGAATAATAACAGGATCATAACAGGATAATAACAGGATCATAACAGGATAATAAAAGGATCATAACAGGATAATAACAGGATCATAACAGGATAATAAGAGCCAGCTTTGTGCAGTAACAAAGACAATTCAAGTTTAAAACAGACCCGCTGCTCGCTGCAAGAGACATTTTATTTCATTTGTACAAATCTAAAACACCTCGGCTCATTCAGTTCATTAGAACTTCAGCCTGAGCCGATTCACAAACGGATCAGTTTGTGTCTGAACGAGGAGCCGCGGTGCACGAGGTAAACGCGACAAAAGTCCGGGTTTTATCCGTGTTTTGTCCGAATGAGCCTCGCTGTGTCTGCTCCATCCTCCCTGCCTCTGCCTCCTCTGCCTCTTTCTCCTCTCCTCCTCCTCCTCTCCTCCTCCTCCTCTGCCTCTGTTCAGGATGTGATGGCATGTCGCTTCAGTGATGGAGCGGAGCGGGTTTACGGTGTTACATTCGGTCTGAAGCACAAACAGCCTCGGTCCGGAGAATGTGCGGAGGAAAAGTGTAAAACGTCACTTTGAATGAACCTCTTCTCTCTGATGTCGCGCGTCGACGGAAAAGTCTCTGCTCCACAGAATCAGATTTTACAGATGTGCAGAGACTCGGAGCGTTGAAACGCGCGTGACACGGAGCCGGAGCCACTTTGGCTCAAAATAATATAAAAGTCCAGCGACAGAGCCGGGTTTAGAAGCTCTGAGCCGCTTTGAGCCGCTTTGAGACGCTTTGAGCCGCGTTTAGACGCGTTTAGACGCGTTTAGACGCGCGGCAGAAGGACAGAAGTTGGTCCATGTTGGTCCATTCCAATGACATGTTGTCATTCACTTGGCGCTGTTTAAACTCCTCAAACTCAGCGCGTCCAGACCCAAGCGTCGCTCAGACACACGCAGACTGGAGCGGGACTCTGTTCTCGGCTGTTTTCGGCCGTGGCGCGCTGTAAATGTGGGCTACAGGAGAAGAGTAGCTGCTACGTAAGCTAATATTAGCTGCTAGGTTCGGCTCCACGTTTGAGCATCCTGCTCGGGTGGAAACAGCCTCCGTGCACCTGCTCTCTGCAGGATTCTTCTCCGCGCAGAGTCCGGGCTGTTGGACAAACGCGCCGCGCTCATGACTCTACATTAATCCCATTATATTTCTCTTACCTTCCGGCTTGTTTTCGGCAGCCATTTCCCCTTCACGCGCAACATCCTCCTCCTCCTCACGACCGTGGGTACCACGCGCGTGCACGGCGAGGACAGCACGAGGAGGGACCGGAGGAGCACGCGGCGAGTCGGTCCGACCCAGGCCAACTTCCCATTGGCTGCGCGCGCTGACTGACACGAGCTCTGGAGGAGACGCAGCCCCTCAGCCTGGCGTCTCCACGCGCCTCTGTGTGGCTTTACTGAACGTCTCCACGCGCCTCTCTGCGCCTCTCTGCGCCTCTCTGTGCCTCTCTCTGCTTCTCTGTGCCTCTCTTCTTCTCTGTGCCTCTCTTCTTCTCTCTGCCTCTCTTCTTCTCTGTGCCTCTCTGTGCTTTTACTTTGTGCTGTGAATATCTACACGTACAGAGTTCTGTTTTATTAAACTGATATGACTCTGCCTCAGAGCTGTACCTCAGGATAAACTCAGTGTTAAATAACCACATAAGGCCACACCACATAACACTGCACAAGCACAGAGTCAGAGCACTGCACAGAGTCAGAGCACTGCACAGAGTCAGAACACTGCACAGAGTCAGAACACTGCACAGAGTCACAACACTGCACAGAGTCACAACACTGCACAGAGTCAGAACACTGCACAAGCACAGAGTCAGAGCACTGCACAGAGTCAGAACACTGCACAAGCACAGAGTCAGAGCACTGCACAGAGTCAGAACACTGCACAAGCACAGAGTCAGAGCACTACACAGAGTCACGAAACTGCACAGAGTCAGAACACTGCACAAGCACAGAGTCACAGAGTCAGAAGACTGTACAAGCAGAGAGTCAGAACACTGCACAGAGTTAGAACATTGCACAGAGTCAGAACACAGCACAGAGTCAGAACACTGCACAAGCAGAGTCAGAGCACTGCACAGAGTCAGAGCACTGCACAGAGTCACAACACTGCACAGAGTCACAACACTGCACAAGCACAGAGTCAGAGCACTGCACAGAGTCAGAACACTGCACAAGCACAGAGTCAGAGCACTACACAGAGTCACGAAACTGCACAGAGTCAGAACATTGCACAAGCACAGTGTCAAAACACTGCACAATGACAGAGTCATACCACTGCACAGTCAGGTCACTGCACAAGCACAGAGTCAGAGCACTGCACAGAGTCAGATCAATGCACAATCACAGAGTCATAACACTGCACAGAGTCAGAGCACTGCACAGAGTCAGAACACTGGACAAAGTCAGAACACTGCACAGAGTCAGATCAGTGCACAAGCAAAGAATCAGAACACTGCGCAATCTCAGAGTCAGAACATTACACAGTCAGAGCACTGCACAGAGTCAGAAAACTGCATAAGCACAGAGTCAGAGTACTGCACAGAGTCAGAACAGAGTCAAAGAGTCAGAGCACTGCACAGAGTCACGGAGCTGCACAGAGTTAGAACAGAGTCAAAGAGTCAGAGCACTGCACAGAGTCAGAAGACTGTACAGAGTTAGAACATTGCACAGAGTCAGAACACAGCACAGAGTCAGAACTCCACACAAGCAGAAATTCACAACACTGCACAGAGTCAGAACACTGTGCAAGCACAGAGTCAGAACACTGTGCAAGCACAGAGTCAGAACACTGCATAGAGTCAGAACACTACACAGAGTCAGAACTCTACACAGAGTCAGAACACTGCACAAAAACAGAGTCAGAACACTGCATAGAGTCAGAACACTACACAGAGTCAGAACTCTACACAGAGTCAGAACACTGCACAAAAACAGAGTCAGGGCACTACACAGAGTCAGAACACTGCACAAAAACAGAGTCAGGGCACTACACAGAGTCAGAACACTGCACAAAAACAGAGTCAGGGCACTACACAGAGTCAGAACACTGCACAGAGTCACAGCACTGCACAGAGTTAGAGCATTACAGAATCAAAACACTGCACAGAGTTAAAGCACTGCACAGAGTCAGAGCACTGCACAGAGTCACAACACTGCACAGAGTCAGAGCACTGCACAAAAACAGAGTCAGAACACTTCACAGAGTCAGAGCACTGCACAGAGTCAGAGCACTGCACAGAGTCAGAGCACTGCACAGAGTCAGAACACTGCACAGTCAGCACACTGCACAGAGTCAGAACACTGCACAGAGTCAGAGCACTGCACAGAGTCAGAACACTGCACAGTCAGCACACTGCACAGAGTCAGAACACTGCACAGTCAGAGCACTGCACAGAGTCACAGCACTGCACAGAGTCACAACACTGCACAGAGTCAGAGCACTGCACAAGCACAGACTCAGAGCACTGCACAGAGTCAGAACACTGCACAGAGTCAGAACATTGCACAAGCACAGAGTCAGAGCACTGCACAGAGTCAGAACACTGCACAGAGTCAGAACACTGCACAAGCACAGAGTCAGAGCACTGCACAGTCAGAGCACTGCACAGAGTCAGAACACTGCACAAAGTCACAGCACTGCACAGAGTCAGAGCACTGCAGAGTCAGAGCACTGCACAGAGTCAGAACACTGCACAGAGTCAGCACACTGCACAGAGTCAGAGCACTGCACAGAGTCACAACACTGCACAGAGTCAGAGCACTGCACAAGCACAGACTCAGAGCACTGCACAGAGTCAGAGCACTGCACAAGCACAGAGTCAGAACACTGCACAGAGTCAGAGCACTGCACAGAGTAACAGCACTCCACAGAGTCACAACACTGCACAGAGTCAGAGCACTGCACAAAAACAGAGTCAGAACACTTCACAGAGTCAGAGCACTGCACAGAGTCAGAGCACTGCACAGAGTCAGAGCACTGCACAGAGTCAGAACACTGCACAGTCAGCACACTGCACAGAGTCAGAACACTGCACAGAGTCAGAGCACTGCACAGAGTCAGAACACTGCACAGTCAGAGCACTGCACAGAGTCACAGCACTGCACAGAGTCACAACACTGCACAGAGTCAGAGCACTGCACAAGCACAGACTCAGAGCACTGCACAGAGTCAGAACACTGCACAGAGTCAGAACATTGCACAAGCACAGAGTCAGAGCACTGCACAGAGTCAGAACACTGCACAGAGTCAGAACACTGCACAAGCACAGAGTCAGAGCACTGCACAGTCAGAGCACTGCACAGAGTCAGAACACTGCACAAAGTCACAGCACTGCACAGAGTCAGAGCACTGCAGAGTCAGAGCACTGCACAGAGTCAGAACACTGCACAGAGTCAGCACACTGCACAGAGTCAGAGCACTGCACAGAGTCACAACACTGCACAGAGTCAGAGCACTGCACAAGCACAGACTCAGAGCACTGCACAGAGTCAGAGCACTGCACAAGCACAGAGTCAGAACACTGCACAGAGTCAGAGCACTGCACAGAGTCACAGCCCTGCACAGAGTCAGAGCACTGCACAGTCAGAACACTGCACAGAGTCAGCACACTGCACAGAGTCAGAGCACTGCACAAGCACAGACTCAGAGCACTGCACAGAGTCAGAACACTGCACAGAGTCAGAACACTGCACAAGCACAGAGTCAGAGCACTGCACAGAGTCGGAACACTGCACAGAGTCACGGAACTGCACAGAGTCAGAACACTGCACAAGCTCAGTGTCAAAACACTGCACAATGACAGAGTCATACCACTGCACAGTCAGGTCACTGCACAAGCACAGACTCAGAGCACTGCACAGAGTCAGAGCACAACAAAAGCACAGACTCAGATCAATGCACAATCACAGAGTCATAACACTGCACAGAGTCAGAGCACTGCACAGAGTCAGAGCACTGCACAGAGACCGAAAACTGCACAGTCAGAATACTGCACAAGCTGAGAGTCAAAGCACTACACAGAGTCAGAACACTGCACAGAGTCAGAACACTGGACAAAGTCAGAACACTGCACAGAGTCAGATCAGTGCACAAGCACAGAGTCAGAACACTGCGCAATCTCAGAGTCAGAACATTACACAGTCAGAGCACTGCACATAGTCAGAAAACTGCATAAGCACAGAGTCAGAGCACTGCACAGAGTCACGGAACTGCACAGAGTCAGAACAGAGTCAAAGAGTCAGAACACTGCACAGAGTCAGAGCACTGCACAGAGTCAGAGCACTGCACAGAGTCAGAACACTGCACAAGCACAGAGTCAGAGCACGGCACAGAGTTAGAGCACTGAACAGAGTCAGAGCACTGCACAGAGTCACGGCACTGCACAAAATCAGAACACTGCACAAGCACAGAGTCAGGGCAGTGCAGAGAGTCAAAGCACTACACAAGCAAAGAGTCAGAGTACAAACTCAGAGTTAGAATACTGCTCAAGCGAAGACTCAGAACATTGCACAGAGTCAGAACACTGCACAGAGTCAGAACACTGCACAAGCACAGAGTCAGAACACTGCAAAAAGTCAGAGGACTGCACAGAGTTAGAGCACTGCACAGAGTCAGAGCACTGCAAAGAGTCAGAACAGAATCGTTAAACTGCAATATTCCTACTATACGTACAACTAATCAGTGTCTCTGGTTTATAGACTATGAATGTAAAAATGATATTGTTTCCTCTGTCTCTGTTATTACGTTTTCACAAGGTATATTTTGTTAAAGTTATGAAGTAGCTACAATTGAGAAAAAAATCACCGTGAACGTTATATTTGCCTATAGCTGTGACGACGACATCTTGAATTTTCTTCTATTAAATAATAAATAATTAAAAATAACGTACGTAATGTACGTATCGTACGCTCAAAGACAGCGGTGGAAGTGCGGTCCCTGGTGTGGGCCTGTTCCACTTCAGCAAGATGGCGGCTAAGTATGGTCAAACTATACTTTGAGGAGTACTTCGAAGGATACCTTCAAAAGGTGAATTTGGCGAATTGAGACATGGCCAGAGAGTCAGAACACTGCACAAGCACAGAGTCAGAACACTGCATAGTCAGAACATTGGACAAAGTTTGAACACTGCACAAGCACAGAGTCAGAGCACTGCACAGAGTCAGAGCACTGCATAGAGTCAGAACACTGCATAGAGTCAGAACACTGCACAGAGTCAGAACACTGCACAAGCACAGATTCAGAACACTGGACAGAGTCATAATAATGCACAGCGTCAGAACACTGCACAGAATCATAGGATTGCACAGAGACAGAGGACTGGAAAAGCACAGAGTTTGAACACTGCATAAGCACAGTCAGAACACTAAACAGTGTCAGAACACTGCATAGTGTCAGAGCACTGCACAAGCACAGAGTCAGAACACTGTAGAAGCAACGCTCTAGTGATGTTGTGGCGCTGTGTTGATGCTGTGTTGATGCTGTGGTGAAATGGTCCTGCTGATCTTTTTCTGATGTTGTAGTGCTGCTGTACTGATGTTGTAGTGATGCTGTAGTGCTGCTGTACTGATGTTGTAGTGATGCTGTAGTGATGCTGTACTGATGTTGTATTGATGTTGTCTTGGTGCTGTAGTGATGTTGTAGTGAAGTTGTACTGATGCTGTAGTGATACTGTAGTGATGTTGTCGTGATGCTGTACTGATGTTATAGTGATGCTGCATTGACGCTGTAATGATGTTGAGGTGCTGATCTTGTGGTGATGGTGTAGCAATGCTGCGGCGCCGTTGTTGTGATGCTGATGTTGTAGTGATGCTGCACTGCTGGTCTGTTGTGATATTGTCCTGATGTGGTGCTGAATGGACAGCTCCTCCGCTGTGTTGATGCTGAGGTTATATGGTTCTGCTGATCTTGCGGTGATGTTTTAGTGATGCTGTAGTGATGCTGTAGTGATGCTGTAGTGATGCTGTAGTGATGCTGTAGTGATGCTGTAGTGATGCTGTAGTGATGTTGTAGTGATGCTGTAATGATATTGTGGTGATGCTGTAGTGATGTTATTGTGATATTGTAATGATGCTGTAGTGATGTTGTAGTGATGCTGCAGTGATGTTGTAGTGATGCTGTTGTGATGCTGTAGTGATGTTGTAGTGATGCTGTAGTGATATTGTGGTGATGCTGTAGTGATGTTGTGGTGCTGATGTTGTAGTGGTGCTGTAGTGATGTTGTAGTGGTGCTGTAGTGATGTAATGATGCTGTAGTGCTGTTGTAGTGATGTTGTGTTGATGCTGTAGTGATGTTGTTGTGATGCTGTAGTGATGCTGTAGTGATGTTGTAGTGATGCTGTAGTGATATTGTGGTGATGCTGTAGTGATGTTGTGATGTTGTGTTGATGCTGTAGTGATGTTGTTGTGATGTTGTAATGATGTTGTAATGATGCTGTAGTTATGTTGTAATGATGCTATAGTGATGTTGTAGTGATGCTGTAGTGATGTTGTAGTGATGCTGTAGTGATATTGTGGTGATGCTGTAGTGATGTTGTGATGTTGTGTTGATGCTGTAGTGATGTTGTTGTGATGTTGTAATGATGTTGTAATGATGCTGTAGTGATGTTGTAGTGATGCTGTGGTGCTGATGTTGTAGTGATGTTGTAGTGATGCTGTAGTGATATTGTGGTGATGCTGTAGTGATGCTGTAGTGATATTGTGGTGATGCTGTTGTGCTGCTGTAGTGATGTTGTGGTGCTGATGTTGTAGTGGTGCTGTAGTGATGTTGTAGTGGTGCTGTAGTGATGTTGTAATGATGTTGTAATGATGCTGTAGTGATGTTGTAGTGATGTTGTGGTGATGCTGTAGTGATGTTGTAATGATGCTGTAGTGATGTTGTAGTGATGTTATGTTGATGCTGTAGTGATGTTGTTGTGATGTTGTAATGATGTTGTAGTAATGCTGTGGTGATGTTGTAATGATGTTGTAATGATGCTGTAGTGATGTTGTAGTGATGCTGTGGTGCTGATGTTGTAGTGGTGCTATAGTGATATTGTGGTGATGCTGTAGTGATGTTGTAGTGATGCTGTAGTGATATTGTGGTGATGCTGTAGTGATGTTGTAGTGATGCTGTAGTGATATTGTGGTGATGCTGTTGTGCTGCTGTAGTGCTGCTGTAGTGATGCTGTAGTGATGTTGTGGTGCTGATGTTGTAGTGGTGCTGTAGTGATGTTGTAGTGGTGCTGTAGTTATGTTGCAGTAATGTTGTAGTGCTGCTGTAGTGATGTAATGATGCTGTAGTGATGTTGTAATGATGCTGTAGTGATGTTGTAATGATGCTATAGTGATGTTGTAGTGATGCTGTAGTGATGCTGTGGTGCTGATGTTGTAGTGGTGCTGTAGTGATGTTGTAGTGATGCTGTAGTGATGTTGTAATGATGCTGTAGTGATGTTGTAGTGATATTGTGGTGATGCTGTAGTGATGTTGTAATGATGCTGTAGTGATGTTGTAGTGACGCTGTAGCAATGTTGTGGTGCTGATGTTGTAGTGATGCTGTAGTGATGTTGTAGTGCTGATGTTGTAGTGATGTTGTAGTGATGTTGTGGTGCTGATGTTGTAGTGATGCTGTAGTGATGCTGTTGTGATGCTGTAGTGATGATGTTATAGTGGTGCTGTAGTGATGTTGTGGTGATGTTGTAGTGATGCTGTAGTGATGTTGTAGTAATGCTGTGGTGCTGATGTTGTGATGTTGTGGTGATGCTGTAGTGATGTTGTTGTTGTTGTAGTGATGTTGTAATGATGCTGTAGTGATGCTGTAATGATGTTGTAGTGATGCTGTAGTGATGTTGTAGTGCTGTTGTAGTGATGTTGTAGTGCTGTTGTAGTGCTGATGTTGTAGTGCTGATGTTGTAGTGATGCTGTGGTGATGTTGTAATGATGCTGTAGTGATGTTGTAGTGATGTTGTAGTGATGCTGTGGTGATGTTGTAATGATGCTGTAGTGATGTTGTAATGATGCTATAGTGATGTTGTAGTGGTGCTGTAGTGATGCTGTAGTGATGCTGTAGTGATGCTGTAGTGATGTAGTGATGCTGTTGTGATGTTGTGGTGCTGATGTTGTGATGCTGTAGTGATGTTGTAATGATGTTGTAATGATGCTGTAGTGATGTTGTAGTGATGCTGTAGTGATGTTGTAGTGATGCTGTTGTGATGCTGCAATGATGTTGTAGTGATGTTGTGATGATGTTGTAGTGCTGATGTTGTAGTGATGCTGTAGTGATGCTGTAGTGATGCTGTAGTGATGTTGTAGTGATGTTGTAATGATGCTGTAGTGATGTTGTAATGATGTTGTAGTAATGCTGTGGTGATGCTGTAGTGATGCTGTAGTGATGTTGTAGTGCTGTTGTAGTGATGTTGTAGTGTTGATGTTGTAGTGCTGATGTTGTAGTGATGCTGTAGTGATGTTGTAATAATGTTGTAGTAATGCTGTGGTGATGTTGTAGTGATGCTGTAGTGATGTTGTGGTGCTGATGTTGTAGTGATGCTGTAGTGATGTTGTAGTGCTGATGTTGTAGTGATGTTGTAGTGCTGATGTTGTAATGATGTTGTAGTGATGCTGTTGTTATGTTGTAGTGATGCTGTAGTGATGTTGTAGCAATGCTGTGGTGATGTTGTAGTGATGCGGTAGTGATGTTGTAGTGCTGATGTTGTAGTGATGCTGTTGTGATGTTGCTGTAGTGATGTTGTAATGATGCTGTAGTGCTGATGTTGTCGTGATGCTGTAGGGATGTTGTAGTGCTGATGTTGTAGTGATGCTGTTGTGATGTTGCTGTAGTAATGTTGTAGTGATGCTGTAGTGATGTTGTAGTGATGTTGTGGTGCTGATGTTGTGATGCTTATGTTGTAGTGATGTGGTGATGCTGTAGTGCTAATGTTGTAGTGATGCTGTAGTGATGTTGTAGTTCTGATGTTGTAGTGATATTGTAGTGATGTTGTATTGATGCTGTTGTGATGCTGTAGTGCTGATGTTGTATTGATGCTGTTGTGATGCTGTAGTGCTGATGTTGTAGTGATGCTGTAGTTATGTTGTAGTGATGCTGTAGTGATGTTGTAGTGATGTGGTAGTGATGTAGTGATGGTGTAGTGATGTTGTAGTGCTCATTTGTAGTGATGCTGTTGTAATGATGCTGTAGTGATGTTGTAATGATGTTGTAGTGATGCTGTAGTGATGTTGTAATGATGTTGTAGCAATGCTGTGGTGATGTTGTAGTGCTGTTGTAGTGATGCTGTAGTGATGTGGTAGTGATGTTGTAGTGCTGATGTTGTAGTGATGCTGTTGTGATGTTGCTGTAGTAATGTTGTAGTGATGTTGTAGTGATGTTGTGGTGCTGATGTTGTGATGCTGATGTTGTAGTGATGTGGTGATGCTGTAGTGCTAATGTTGTAGTGATGCTGTAGTGATGTTGTGGTAATGTTGTAGTTCTGATGTTGTAGTGATATTGTAGTGATGTTGTATTGATGCTGTAGTGCTGATGTTGTAGTGATGCTGTAGTAATGTTGTAGTGCTGATGTTGTAGTGATGCTGTTGTGATGCTGATGTTGTGATGTTGTTGTGATGTTGTGGTGATGTTGTAGTGCTGCTGATGTTGTAGTGATGCTGTAGTGCTGATGTTGTAGTGATGCTGTTGTGATGCTGTGGTGATGTTGTGGTGCTGATGTTGTGATGCTGATGTTGTGATGTTGTAGTGATGTTGTAGTAATGCTGTTGTGATGTTGTGGTGCTGATGTTGTGATGTTGTAGTGATGTTGTACTGATGCTGTTGTGATGCTGTAGTGCTGATGTTGTGGTGATGTTGTAGTGCTGATGCTGTTGTGATGCTGTAGTGATGTTGTAGTGATGTTGTAGTTCTGATGTTGTATTGATGCTGTTGTGATGCTGTAGTGATGCTGTTGTGATGCTGTAGTGATGCTGTAGTGATGTTGTAGTGATGCTGTTGTGATGCTGTAGTGATGTTGTAGTGATGCTGTTGTGATGCTGTAGTTATGCTGTTGTGATGTTGTGGTGCTGATGTTGTGATGTTGTAGTGATGTTGTATTGATGCTGTTGTGATGCTGTAGTGCTGATGTTGTAGTGATGCTGTAGTGCTGATGCTGTTGTGATGCTGTAGTGATGCTGTAGTGATGTTGTAGTGATGCTGTTGTGATGCTGTAGTGCTGATGCTGTAGTGATGCTGTAGTGATGCTGTTGTGATGCTGTAGTGATGCTGTAGTGATGTTGTAGTGATGCTGTTGTGATGCTGTAGTGATGTTGGGACAGCTCCTCCTCCTCGTGCTGCTGCTGTTTCACGGTTAATGCAAAGAAAGTAATAACGAACTAATGAAAGCTTTAATGCAGTCGACTTATTCTGCCTCCGTCGCCTGAATGAGATCAGCAGATAGAATGTAAACTGTAAATGCACTTAATTCTTGGATTGGCTGAATTAAACAGTTTTAATGAGCCACTTTAGCGGCTAGGTGGGAGTTAATACGACATTTTGTTAGATAAAACTGAGATGTGAAAATGAGTTTTGACTTAATTATTTTAGAGTCTTATGGGAGAAAACAAAATCACATTGTTTTTCATAAATGATGTTGGAACCTGTTTTACAGTTGGCCTATTACAACAAATACTTATATATCATATATATTTAATTCAGCAACAAAACAACAGTGACATGAGGCGGATCAAAGTCACAGCTCTGAACTTATAGTGACACATCCCAGCACTACAGAAGAACACTCCTGACCGCAGTGTGGTCAGTGTGGTCAGAGGGGTCAGTGGGTCAGTGTGGTCCGTGGCGTCAGTGGGGTCAGTGTGGTCCGTGGAGTCAGTGGGGTCAGTGTGGTCAGAGGGGTCAGAGGGTCAGTGTGGTCAGAGGGGTCAGAGGGTCAGTGTGGTCAGAGGGGTCGTTGTGGTCAGTGTGGTCAGAGGGGTCAGTGTGGTCAGTGGGGTCAGAGGGTCAGTGTGGTCAGAGGGGTCAGTGTGGTCAGTGGGGTCAGTGTGGTCAGTGGGGTCAGAGGGTCAGTGTGGTCAGAGGGGTCAGTGGGGTCAGTGGGGTCAGAGGGGTCAGTGGGGTCAGGGCTGAAGTCATTTTAATTCAATTCAATTTCAATTTAATATTTTATTTCATTCATTAAAACAAAACAATCCGCATAACTGCATACAGTATTACGGCTTTTGTACAATTTTGTTAAGTGAATGAAAGGGCACAGAAGGAAGCAAAAGCTTATAATATCTGCCCCTCATCAACTCTGACTCTTATTCACTACATTATACAAAGTCAAACATAAATGTACAGCTACTTTACGAAAAAAACAACAACAACAAAAAACAAAAAAACAAAAAACACAAAATCATCCTGTCACATATCAGTTATATATTTTCTTAATAATGATAATTTCAAACTTTTCTTAAACATATAAATGGATTTGGATTCTTTAATATTACTTTCTAGGCTGTTCCAAAGACTGACTCCCTTGATTGAAATACATCTTTCCTTTGGTTTTGTTCTGAACACTAGTTTAGAAAATACATCAGTTCCTCTTAATTGATATCTATTTTCTCTCTTTCGAAATCTATTTTGCAACTTCTCTGGTAACACTTTTTGATGAGCTTTGTACATGGTTTTAAGAATGCCATATTCCACCAATTCGTTAAATTTCAACGTTTCTAACTGAATATTTTAGGCAGTTTGTGAACTACAGATTATTTCAGACTCAGCTCAAACTGTTTTTATTTCATTGCTTAATTATTGTTGCAAATTGATGGCAATAAAATGATTCTGATTCTGAAAAACAAATTCAGCGCATGCGCAGCTCGCGGGATGATAAAAGCCGCGTTTGCGCCGCCGCGGCGCCAGGGGGCGCAGCGCGGACAGAACAGCGCCTCTGCAGCAGAAGGAGACATGCCCCGGTGTAAATATGGCGTCAGCCTTGGACCAGGAGGAAATCTCCAAAGATGATTATTATTCACTGCTGAACGTGCGCAGAGAGGTACGCGCGGGTTTGCGCGGGTTTGTGCGGGACGTGGGGCGCGTGGGCCACGAGAGGTCACGGGGACACACACGGGGGGACACGCGGGGACACACACGGGGACACACACGGGGACACGCACTGACCCGCGAGGTTGACTTTGACGGCACCGGGACCAGATCTGCAACATGGACACGACAAGAGACAGAGACACGGGACAGGAGACAGAGACACGGGACAGGAGACAGAGACACGGGACAGACCTGGCAACATGGAGCAGACACAGAGGAAGAGTTTAAGGACACAGATGGACATATATTTAGACTTTATTTAGATAAGACTGTCCCCTGCAGAGTGTTTCTCTGTAAAGTGCTGCTAAGTGTCCTGTCTTCATCTGTAAAGTGTTGGACTTTGTTGTAGTTTTTACTTCCACACACTGTTCTGCAGCTCCTGAGATTCTTGTAATAGTTGATCGTATTTCGTACTTTTATAAAAGTGAAGTTTTTAAACGTCTCAACAGAACCAGACTGAAATAATCCCAGGACTTTCTCTCCATGTTCCATGTCCGTCAGATACAGTCTGTTTTGTATTTACAATTTAAACTGAAGAAAACAAGCCCCATTCTTCTGTCAGAACTTCAGAACTTTAAATGTGATTCTGTGTAATTATTGGACAGCGGCAGGTTTTGGTCTTGTGTACAAAGGTCCACACTGCTCTTTTTCAGCACAGTATTTTAAGTGTAAATATGTTTTTGTTTTCAAACTTGTACTAAATGCTCTTTCAGGCCACACATGACGAGCTGAAGGCGTCGTACAGGAGACTCTGCATGTTGTACCATCCGGACAAACACAGAGACCCGGAGCTAAAGCGTCAGGCTGAGCAGCTGTTTAACCTCGTGCATGAGGCATATGAAGGTAAAAAGTCTCATTCAGTTCAACTTTAAACGGTTCATTCAAACATTTACACTGAGAATCTCTTTAGTTCTCACCGACCCCCAAACCAGAGCCATCTATGACATCTACGGCAAACGAGGCCTGGACGTGGACGGATGGGAGGTAACCAGATAAATAAGACACTTTTATTTTATGATTTATAAACATTTCACACTAGAAATTAGATTCAAGTGTGTAGAATAATCTGAACAAATGTGTATAATGTATAAAGTCTCATTACAATTTAAAACGTTTATTGCAAAGGCAGTTGATCAGATAAATATATATAATCTTATATAAACATAAAGTCTGACTCAGGCGTGTTCTGTTGGACTCAGTTGTTTCCAAAGTGTTTCATTTAATCACATGAAGCACATCAGGACGGGGCTGGATTTCTCGCTGTGTTTCATCACTGGTTGCGATCACATTTTTACCTTTTGCTTTAGTTCAGTTACGTCCCGTATCTTTGTTCCAAACATTTTCACTCGGCCTCATAGAACCATGACTCTGTTTTCTCTCGAGGAGGAGACATTTCATTTAAAACGACGCCTCTTGAATCAACAGGATGAAATACAAAACTGCAACAAGATTAAAAACTTTTATAACCTCTGAGTCCAACAGAACAAATCTAATTGATAAATCTGATCATTTTCCTTTGTAATTAAATAAAAAAAATTTAATTATTCTTTATGGACGCCCTGTACATTTGCATCAGTGAGGATGGACAATATAATTAGATATTTTTTTTGTTTTTGGAGTAGAATCATGTGATGAGCCTCTTTAATACCTCGAGGAAGGTTTAAACATCAGTGTTTCACAAATGTGACTAAAAAAATAAACAGTTATTTCAACATTTAGTTTGATTTGTTTTAGTATTTAACTTTCTTAATGATAAAATATTTGATATTCTAATTTGTGTTCTGCATAAATATGGTCCATCTGTCTCACACAGACGTGTTTCCTGATGTGTCTCCTCTGCAGGTGGTGGAGAGGAGGAGGACTCCTGCTGAGATCCGAGAGGAGTATGAACGTCTCCAGAAGGAGCGAGAGGAGAGGCGTCTCCAGCAAAGGACCAACCCCAAAGTGCGTCACTCAAACCCTAAAAGAAAACACCCAAACCTCGATAGAAAACACCCAAAACTCCAAAGAAATCACCCAAAACTCAAAAGAAATCACGCCTGGTTCTGTACAGAAATATCAATGTATTTCTTTTCTCAGGGAAATGTCAGTGTTGGTGGCACAGACACACAGTGACACTGATCTGTGCTGCCCAAAATGAAGCAAGAAACAAATGTATAATAATATTAAAAATCTCTAAAGAACTAGTTTTGTCACAAAACTAAAACTTCAAACTCAGTTTTTGATAATAATCCTGAGACGGGCTTGAAACGACCTGTGAACCCTGAACCACACTGAAAATTAGACTTGTGCTTCAGTAAAAGCTTAAAGAGAATGGTCTATAATAATAAAAATAATAAAAATAAATGTTCCTTCACCTCAAAACTTTAAAAGTTCATGTTTTGTGCAAATCAAAGTGAACCTTGAGCTCAGTCCTGTGAACAGCTCAATGGTTTTATTATTTTAATTAACTGTAGTACTTGATCTAGTATTGATCTGGTGGTGATCAGTATTAAAATATAAACGTCCATTTGTTTCTCAGGGCACCATTAGCGTTGGCATCGATGCCACAGACCTGTTTGATCGATATGAAGAAGACTTTGAAGAAATGAACGGAGGAGGTCTGCCCCATGTGGAGATCAACAAGATGCACATATCACAGTCCATAGAGGTGAGTTTTGAACAAATCCAGCGATGTGCTTTACACCTCTGTCTCCATCGAGATGACGTTTGAAACCAAAATCTGAATGATCTGAACCTCTGTGTTCTTCGTCCACAGGCTCCTTTAACGACTAAAGACACGGCCATTCTCTCCGGCTCTTTGTCGACTCACAACGGGAACGGCGGCGGCAGCATCACCCTGGCCCTGAGGAAAGTCACATCTGCGAAAGGATGGGGAGAGGTGAGTGTCATCAGTGTCTCATTTATTTAGATATTGTGTTATTTATGTTATTATTTTGTGTTTACCAGGAATTTGCCACAAAAATTCAGTATCAGGATAAATAATCTAAAGGTATTTGCATTGATCTGAAAGAAAAGTGCTAAAATTAACCTTTTAAAACTAATACGTGTCAGACAAATGTGAAGTTATTGTAAAATTATCCATAAAAAACAGAAATGCACCAGTCAATGTTTGGACAAACAGTCTCAGTCAGTGTAGTTTTGTCTTTATTTTTACTTTCTACATTTTATACACACACAGGAGACATCAAATATATGAAGTGAGATATATGGAACTGTAGTAAAAAAGGGTGGGTACTTTGAGGCTCTGAATATAAAATCTAACTTCACTTTTTTCTTTACTACATAATTCTATACATCTTACTTCATATATTTAATGTGTTCAGTTTGTTTCTAAAATGCAGAAAGTGGTAAAAATAAAAAGGCTTTCAGAGTGTTGGGACCGTTGCAATTACCAGTTAAAAACAAATGATTATATGTTGTGCCTGGTCAGTCGTCCTTAAAATGGCGCCCTATAACGGAGCTGAATCCATTAATCCACCTCGGTCACATACTGCGCGTTCTGTTTGTTGTGAAACAGATAGAGGTCGGTGCTGGGGACGCTCATGGGCCTCTTTTTGGAATGAAGATTTTTAGAAATTTGACGCCTCGCTGGTAAGTGCAGAACTCCATGAAACGGCGACAGTCTGAGACCAGCAACCTGTTCATGTGTTTTTGTTGTAGCTTCGTAACTGCTCAGTGTGGGCTCCAGTTTTCCTCCAGAGGGGCGCGGCCTGGGTTTACCACGGTGCTGGCGCGTCACCTGGACAAAAACACCATGGGCTACCTGCAGTGGCGCTGGGGCATGCAGTCGTCTATGAACACGAGCATCATCCGGGACACCAAGAGCAGCCATTTTACTTTTGCAGTGCAGGTGAGAACATGAGCTTTGAATGGGTCAGCGAGTGTCGGGCATAGACTGTGTATAAGTGGACATAGCTAACCTGCTAGCCGTCACGTCGGAAACAGGAAGTGATCGTGGGCTCGCTCCTGGCTCCATCGACTCTGGCTCCAGTTCACTTTGAAAAACTGTGTCTCTCTCTGTAACTGCTGCTGTCGGACTCGTCATTTTGATCTTAAAATGTTCGTATTAACCCAATTCTGTTCAGGCGCCTTCTTTCCCCGAGGTCGCTCCTGCTAACTTTACCAACAGCCGTGCGGGCGGGAAGAAGCATTACCTTTAACAGTCTCGCTCCTGATTGGCTCTTTGGTTGCTATGATACTCTCAGTTGGAATTCCAAATGTGAAACTCTGCTCCAGATTGTCCCTGTACCTGCTCCAGCCTCGATGAGCTTCGTTTGAGCTGAACTTGTTCCACGTCTTTATACAAAAGAAAAAAGTGTGGTGTTGGGTTGGGAGGGACGGTCAGCTGTGATTGGTCAAGTTTAGGAACAGCGTCATGTTGGGGTGAGGAAAATGGTTGAGTTAAAGAGTTTTGGGTTAGTTAATGTGTTTGCAGAAATAATGTTAAGATAAAATTTTCACCTACAGCCTTAGCTCAACTTACATTATAAAATAAAATGGTCAAAAATACAACATTTTCGATCTGTTCATTGCAACCGAAGCTAACGTGTTTCCGTTGTAACCCGGGCTATCGGCGCTGACTGTTTGAATATGACATAACGCTCGTTTTGATTCAAACTCTTGTTCTCATTTCAGCTCGGCATTCCTCACACTTTCATGATGATGAGCTATCAGTACAAGTTCCAAGACGACGACCAGACGAAGTTAAAGGGCTCTGTCAAGTACGTGTTTATGATCGTATTTTGTTGTATTTTGTTTATGTTTGGGCGATACAAAAGCATGCTAGCTAACTCACTGTGTCTCAAAGATAATGCTAACTTTTATTTAAATCACAAAATATAAAATAAACAACCAATTAAAATAAAAATGGATTAATTTACAGACGAACCGATTGTTTTTATATGTAGATTATTTCAGCTTGTGGTGGGTTTTTTTTTTTGTTCTTATAATCAATCAAAATAAGCATAAGCATTAGCGTTAGCATTGACACACAAGTATTCACATTCATTTTAGTCTTTAGCATGTGGTCAGACAAACTGCCCTCAAGTCACTGTCCACTGTCTCATCTTTAAATATTCATTTTAGCGTGACTCAGCGTCTCAGAGGTTTTTGCTAACAGTGAGGTTGCCAGGTGCGGTTGTGCGTGAGGTCGCCAGGTGCGGTTGTGCGTGGAGATTATTGAATGATCACAAACGTGTTAACGGAGGTTCGTGAGCAGGACCAGGCCTCCACTGTCTCGTGACGACACCTGTAACTCCCAGAATCCCCTTTACCCTGGTCTAATGGCTCAGTCTAATAAGAATCTATTCAAACATAATAAAACTCACAAGTGAACACGCACAATTATCATCAAATTGGAGGACTGTCCTTTGCTAAATATCGTTTATCTTTAGTAAAACAAGTTAACCTCCTGTTAACCTGCAAAATGCTCTTGAATGTTTAAATCAGTCCTGTTGTGTCTCTCAGGAGTTATAATCTCTAACACTTGTGGATCATTATGATGTAATTTGTGTTATATTATAATTAAAAATTACTCAAGCATGAATCGCTCCAAAAACAACTGCAGAGGCTCAACGAGAAGAAACGGCGAGAACCTGGAGAAACATCTGAAAAGTCCATTTTCCAGAATATGCCTGATTTAAAGGTGCATTCACACTTCATTGGTCCTAGTTTTAGTCCAGTTGATTCCAAACGTACACATGGTCTGGTCCTTGTCTGGTCCTTGTCTGGTCCTTGTCTGGTCCTTGTCTGGTCCTTGTCTGGTCCTTGTCCTGCTAATATAAAGCTGATCCAGCGACGCCTTTGATTGGTGAATCGTGAGCCGCCGTCGCTCTCGGTGAAGATGTCTGTTTAATTCTGAGTCTGGCGGTTCTGATGTCGTTGTTCTTCTGCCGTAGGTCTGGGTTCTTTGGCACAGTCGTGGAGTACGGGGCGGAGAGGAAGATCAGCAGACACAGCGTCTTAGGGGCGACTGTGAGCATCGGCGTGCCTCAAGGCGTCTCCCTCAAAATCAAGTGAGTTTGGTCCCACTGCAGATGAGACTTCGAGGTTTATGAAGTTTACACGTTCATAGCAGACCGCTGTAGCCCTCAAGTCAAAGAGATGGAAATATACCTCTATTGCCATCAGTTACAAGTTTGTTGCTTCCTCCAAAAATCTTTGGTTTCTAAACAAACAAGCCGTAAAATTAACAGTGAGTAAAAAACCTTAAACAGACTGAAGTCAGGGACCGCGTCTGTGTGAAGAGAGTGGTTGGTTTGGGAGCTGCAAAGGCTCAAACTCTTTTGGATGATTCAGACCTGACCTGAGTTTGACTCAAACTTTTGCAACACATTTTCCCACCTGTCCACCAGAGGCCGCCATTTCTATTGACTCAGGGAATATACATTTACATTAGGTCCTGATTAGGGCTGTCAAAGTGCGGAGAAGAAAAGTGACATTAGTAACAAAAATAAGAGGCATTACTATTACTGTTTTTACGCCTGATGCCCCGAGACGTCTCTGTTCACAGATCTCAGGGTTCAACGGTTCGCTCCTGATTTGTAGGATTTGATGTGGCAACAGTCCTTTGATTTGAGTTATTACTAAAACAATCAGTTTGAATGTTTGAATGGAAGATGGTCCTCACAAACTCCTTCAAATCAGGAAGAATCGTTTGCCTGAAACCATGAATAGAACATTATTACGTTCCCAACATTCCCAGCGTGCGTCATTTCATATTGAGGACGGGGACCAGTGTAACTGAATGAGCGTTTCATTGTTTTTGAATTAAATATTCAAACATAAAACCCACAGTTTTGCCTCATTCGTTCTTTCAGCCACAATGCAAGTTTTAAATGTTATTGTGGAATAGAAATCTATAAGATTCATTTTACTTTGATCATCTTTTTACCAGGAGATAAAACCACAAAAGTTCATTTGTATTCTGTCTGTCTTAGACTTAACAGGGCGAGCCAGACATATTTCTTCCCAGTTCACCTGACTGACCAGCTGCTGCCGAGCGCCGTCTTCTACGCCACAGTTGGACCACTTGTTTTCTACATTGCAATCCAGCGGCTGGTCATCCGGCCCTACATGCGTGCCCAAAAGGAACAGTAAGAACCGCAAGTGAAACTAGCATAATGTTGTATTATGGATTTATTTATGTGGTACTTTACATGTTTTTCATTCTCTGTTCTATACAGAGACTTGGAGAAGCGGCGGGAGAGTTCAGCCTCCAACATTGCCAAGAAGAAACAGGAGGCAGAAGCAGCTGTGTGTTAAACACAAACCCTGATTTCCATTCACATTATGACTAAGGCAAAATTACATAATGCTGTCAAGAGCATAGGAACTTCAGTGTGTTTGTGACGGGCCCACAGGTCTACTGCACTCGGTGTGTTTGTGACGGGCCCACAGGTCTACTGCACTCTGTGTGTTTGTGACGGGCCCAGAGGTCTACTGCACTCAGTGTGTTTGTGACGGGCCCACAGGTCTACTGCACTCAGTGTGTTTGTGACGGGCCCGGAGGTCTACTGCACTTGGTGTGTTTGTGACGGGCCCGGAGGTCTACTGCACTCAGTGTGTTTGTGACGGGCCCAGAGGTCTACTGCACTCAGTGTGTTTGTGACGGGCCCACAGGTCTACTGCACTCGGTGTGTTTGTGACGGGCCCGGAGGTCTACTGCACTCAGTGTGTTTGTGACGGGCCCAGAGGTCTACTGCACTCAGGGCTTGGGGCATGTACTTGGTGTATTCACACTAGGGTCCTGACCTTGTTCCAGATTTGGTGCGATTCACGTTTGAGTAATCTTCAATGTCTTATTTTCAAGACACCGTTTTTGCCGATCTGGCCTCGTTTTCATCTCCACCATTCACACCCGCTGCGACATATGACCAACTGCGACGTACGCACTTCCTTCTCCAGTTTTATTCTTTTAGTTGGTGATACTTGTAGGATTCAACAGCGTTGCTTCGTCATTTTGGTACAAATGAAAAAAATGTGCTTCTCGCTAGTGTGATGTGCGGCTATCCATAGGGGGCACCGATAACCTGCAGCGCTTTGTTGTGATGACGTCTCCCAAATTATAACATAATGATCCACAGGTGTCACAGATTATCACTACAGAGAGACACAAGCGCAACAGGACTGATCTAGACTAAATAAATATGTAGAAGTCTTTAGATCTTCACATTGTTGTAGTTTTGTTTTGTTTACTCGTTGTTTACTCTTTTGAAGGTGTTGCTGATGCAGGAGTCTGTTCGCAGGATCATTGAAGCAGAGGAGTCCAGGATGGGTATGGTCTTTTACTTTAAGTGTTGTATCGTGTGGTCTCCATTTCCTCTTTTACTTTGACTTTGAGCTGATGTCAATATTCAGTTCAAACCTGTTTTATTGAAGCAGCATAAATCCTGTTTAATTCCCAGTATTTTTACAAGTTTGGAACTATTTAAATATAAAGAGCAAAAGCACATAAAGCTTTGGAGTAAATTGTGTTGTATTTTTAACTCTAATAGAGGATTATTATATTTATTATTATTATTATAAAGGTACACTAAGATATTCAGACTACTGCACACTGCTTTAAATCACAAACATCATATTGATCACAAACATGGAAGAAATGGTCCAATAAGATGATGGTTATATTTTGGTGTGAAAGCGGATTGGCTCTGCTTTTGGCAGTCCCGCCTCCTCTGTTTTGTTTGTGAGAGATCTGCCGTTTAAATGGCCCCTTCTCCTTTCACAGTTTGAAAATGTGTTACTCCTGTTTTAATTCACACAAATGGAACTTTTTTTTCTCCAGCGTTTACAGGTCGAGTTCTTCAGTTTAAAATAACTCTGTGTATTTTTGTTTTATCGTTTGTTCCTTTAGGTCTCATTATCCTGAACGCCTGGTACGGAAAATTCGTCACTGACAATAGCAAGAAACACGAGAGGGCAAAGGTCGTAGACGTCACGGTCCCGCTTCAGTGTTTGGTGAAAGACTCAAAACTGATCTTAACTGAAACTGCAAAGGTAAATCAAGGATTTATTTTACTTTTAAACTCCAGATGTGATTTTTAAGGCTGAGTTGTTTTGTAGTCGGGCCTGCCCGGTTTCTACGACCCTTGTGTCGGAGAAGAGAAGAGCCTCAAAGTGCTGTACCAGTTCAGAGGAGTGATGCACCAAGTTCTGTCTGGAGACACAGAGCCGCTTAGGATACCCAAACAATGTGAGGTCCATCTATCTGTCGACAGTTGAAGCCAGACGTTTACATACACTTTATAAAAGCATACTGCCAAACTGGTGACAAAGAGGCTTAAGGATAACAAAATCAATATTTTGGAGCGTCCATCACAAAACCCTGCCCTCCTGATCCCATTGAAAATGTCTGAGTAGACCTGAAAAAGCCTGTGTGAGCAAGGCGCCCACAAACGGCTCAGTTACACCAGTTCTGTCAGGACAAATGGACCAAATGGGCCTGCCAACTATTGTGAGAAGTTTGTGGAAGGAAATCTAAAACATTTGACCCAAGTCAGTTTAAAGGCAATGAAACAAATACCTAATGAAATTATGTAAACTTCTGACTTTGAAAAAAGTCATGCAAAATTGTCTCGTTATTTTGGCATTTGGCAAATAGAAATGGAAACAGGAAAAGTTTAGTCTGAACACTCTTTATCTTTTAATTTTCCAAACGATTTCACTTTTGACTTGTGTTTGCAGCTCACAGGATCGACGGTGACACATAAGGATTCTCATTCTGACCAAACGCCTGCGTCTGTGGCCCATGGGACGTGTGATAGACCTGTGTTTTAGATTATATTCATTTGAATCCTTGTTATAGAGAAGATGTGATCTTTAATCATTTATACAGAGTGAGGTATTGTGACCTGAATTGACTTGTTCAGTGTTTATGGACAATGCTGGGGCCTGTTTAACGTGATACTGTGATGCCTAAAGTCAATGCACAGGTTGGATTTTAGGTGTTTGCAGGATCCACTCATGTTAAAGCATGGACCATGTGACTTATGAACTGTTCAGTGCACAACTGCAGTGCCTACGTGAGACTGACGAGAATAAAGGAACACACCTGTTGTTTGTGTTTTGTTTTTGGCCATTTCTGACACACACACACAACACACACACACAAAATAAAAAGTAAAAGTGTTCTGGCTAAGCACATGACCTGCGTGTGCTACTTTCATTTTCTTTATGTAGGAAGTTCAACTATTTCCTCCTTTCATCAGGTCCATAAACTGTATAAAGAGGTCTGTTCACACAGTCTGAGGTCCGTAAAGAGGTCTGCTCACAGTCTGAGGTCCGTAAAGAGGTCTGCACACACGGTCTGAGGTCCGTAAAGAGGTCTGCACACACGGTCTGAGGTCCGTAAAGAGGTCTGCACACACGGTCTGAGGTCCGTAAAGAGGTCTGCACACACGGTCTGAGGTCCGTAAAGAGGTCTGCACACACGGTCTGAGGTCCATAAAGAGGTCTGTACACACAGTCTGAGGTCCATAAAGAGGTCTGCACACACAGTCTGAGGTCCATAAAGAGGTCTGCTCACAGTCTGAGGTCACACTGAGTTTGTCTCGTTTCTGTTTAAATAAAACATGTTTTTCACATAAATCCACACACGAGCCCTCGTGCTCTCAAAGCGCGTTTGGGGGCGTGGCCATGAGGGACTTCCCCCGCCCACTGTCACATAACTGACGTCACACTCCGGAAAAAGGAAGTGTGTTTAGAGAAAGCGTCAGACGGTCTAATGTTCTAATGTGATCAAACCAAAAGTGATGTTTAAAGCGTCAGACACGTGTCTGGAGTCTGCTGACCCTGTGCCCTGGAGCAGGACACTTTGACTCATGTCCGTGGAGACACCGACCCGTGAGTAGCTCGAATATTCATCCTGCTGTGATATCAACCTGATTTAAACCTGATTTAACCCTGATTTAAAGCTGATTTAACCCTCTGGTGCATAGCGGACACTGCAGTGGACAGGTACTAAAACATAACAACTTTCTCTTTACTGCATTGGTTTATATGGTGGAAGTGCATATCAGCCTCTAGAGTGCTCTCTGCTGCCATTCTGCATTGAGGTCAATTCAGTGGTCAGTCTGTGTAACTGCATGTAAATTTCCTCTGAATCCAATATGGCCGACAAACAGCCACCCCTGCAGACCACAGCTGATATATCCTGTCAATCATTCTATGCTGGAGGTATGGAAGCCCGTTTCCGCCATGAAAAAAAAAATAAAAGCTCCACAGAAAGTCGAAATTACGAGTTTTAAACTCGTAATTAGGAGTTTTAAAACTCGTAATTAGGAGTTTAAAACTCGTAATTAGGAGTTTAAAACTCGTAATTAGGAGTTTAAAACTCGTAATTATGAGTTTAAAACTCGTAATTATGAGTTTAAAACTCGTAATTATGAGTTTAAAACTCGTAATTAGGACTTTTAAAAGTATGAATTATGAGTTTATAACTCGTAATTTTGGGAATGTAACATTTACAAAAAGTGAACCTTATCAATTTTGATTAAATGAATTTGGTATTTTAATAATTTCCTCAATAAACCAGCGGGGTTGTGACCAGCTGGCACTCTGCTCAGACCAGGAAAACGAGCGCTCACAGACACAGAGCACAGCTCATGAGTGGTCAGAACAGCACTCAGGGCCCACTGATTTGTTCAAGACGCCAGAAACTTTACTGGAGCTTAATTTATTCATTTTTTAAAAGTATGTAGGTGATAAACATAACAGTCCTCCTCCTGTCTCCTCTGCTCTGTACACTCAGTTGCAGTGTGCTACAAGCTCAATTAAGACTTTAAAAGTTCTAATTACGAGTTTTAAACTCATAATTAGTAGTTTTAAAACTCATAATTACGAGTTTTAAACTCATAATTAGTAGTTTTAAAAGTCGAAATTACGAGTTTTAAACTCGTAATTACGAGTTTTAAACTCATAATTACGAGTTTTAAACTCATAATTACGAGTTTTAAACTCATAATTAGTAGTTTTAAAACTCATAATTACGAGTTTTAAACTCATAATTAGTAGTTTTAAAAGTCCTAATTACGAGTTTTAAACTCGTAATTACGAGTTTTAAACTCCTAATTACGAGTTTAAAACTACTAATTACGAGTTTAAAACTCGTAATTTCGACTTTCTGTGGGGCTTTTATTTTTTTTTTCATGGCGGAAACGGGCTTCCATATGGAGGAGCCCCACTGATTAAAAAAAAAAAAAAATGTTGATGTGCAGTAATATATAGGGAAGGATATTATCAGTTTGGAATAAATAAAATTTTGGTCCAATATGTAGAAAATTATGATTAACCCTGTGTCCAGTGAAGTGGACATCATGCATCACCGAGTATATTTTTTAACACTAATCATGTAACTGTTTCACTGTTTCTTCTGACTGTTTTGGTTATAAGTCAGTGTATAGTTGTTATATTTATAAGATTTTCATTTAAAATATAATTTTTTGTGCAGATTAGCTTGAGCAGTTACTATACTATAATAATGATTTTATCATATTTTGTAGACGCAGCAAAGAATAAGGCAGCCTACAGAATATTTCAGGAAATTCCAACCAGATCCAGTGGTGATGAGTGTAATGACGATGAGTAGAACAGAGAAGAACAGAGAAGAACAGAGACATAGGAGTTGAAGCTGATGGAGATACAGACAGTCAGGATGCAGAAAGTGAGGATGATGAGGAGCAGGATGCAGAGGAAGGTCAGCATGATCAGGGAGCTGTGGAAGATGGGCACATGGTACCTGACCACACTCAAGCCCGCAAAAATATCTGGAAAGTCCAAGACATTGATTTTGATGAAGACTTGACTTTTCTAAGAGAATGTAAATTGAATATGGAGAGAAGATCCCATAGATTTCTTCAGACATCTGTTTCCAGCAGATCTCATTGATGATATAGTGCACAACACCAACTTGTATGCTCTCCAGAAAGGGAAAGAAAATTTGGCAGTGATAGGAGAAAAGATGCAGATTTTTGTAGGAATCAACCTGATCATGGGGTACATTCGGTATCTTAGGGCAAGAATGTACTGGTCTAGTGAGGATGGCCTTCATCTTGGAATAATTGCAAATACTATGTCTGTAATCAGATATGAACAAATGCAAAATATGCATTGCAAAAAATAAATAAAATAAAAATGCAAACAGATGCCATGAGGCTGCATACAGACGGAAGACCTAATACATCTGCATGCAGTGCTGTTGCCACTGTGCCCTGGATACTTTGTAAACTTTCATACAGCTTAGGTGTGATGAACATAGAAATGTTCCAAGTTGCAGAGACTAAAATGTCAGTTCATGTTTTCCATGAACTGACATCCATCATGCCAATATAAGGATTTGTTAATATGTTAATTTGTCCCGCGTCCTTATAAAAGTGTGCAGACTCACAATAATGTTTCTCCTGTTGGAGATGATTTGACACATTCAGGTGTGAGATTGTTTTTCTTACTCAGGCCTAAACATTGTGCCTAAACAGTGTTGAAATTTCCCAAAAATTGTCAAAATGTTTTTCAAAGCATAAAAAGAAACATGTGTTTATATATTTACAATAGAACACAAATTAAGTAATTTTTACAGTCAGTTCACAATGTTTTATGTTGAGTGCTCAGGCGCACATAGTCCACTGGATTGGACATGTCTGTAACTTCATGAAAAAATCATATTTTTTGAAAAAAAAAGAGTTGAACTTTTTTTCATGTCCTGAGAAGAAGAAAAACACCTCAGAAAAAAATCTTGACCAAGGCTTTCATAATTCATGCATCAGAGGGTTAAAGCTGATATGAAGCTGATTCAGGTGCAGTGTTTGCACCACGAGCCTGTGGATCTAAACTCTGTGTTTCCACAGAAAAGAAAAGAAAAGTCATGGGAGCAGTGCCTTCGAGCGACTCAAACGAGTCTCTGTCCAAAGAGTCACCTGTGAGTATGTCTTTACCTGTCTGTGTGTCTTTACCTGTCTGTGTGTCTTTACCTGTCTGTGTGCCTTTACCTGTCTGTGTGCCTTTACCTGTCTGTGTGCCTTTACCTGTCTGTGTGTCTTTACCTGTCTGTGTTTCAGATGAAAACACAACATTCTCTAGGCCTAATATTTAACACAGATGGAGCCGTTAAAATGGACCTTTGTGCTGTATCACAGTGAGGTCTTGTGTCTTTGTTGTATCACAGTGAGGTCTTGTGTCTTTGTTGTATCACAGTGAGGTCTTGTGTCTTTGTTGTATCACAGTGAGGTCTTGTGTCTTTGTTGTATCACAGTGAGGTCTTGTGTCTTTGTTGTATCACAGTGAGGTCTTGTGTCTTTGTTGTATCACAGTGAGGTCTTGTGTCTTTGTTGTATCACAGTGAGGTCTTGGGTCTTTGTTGTATCACAGTGAGGTCTTGTGTCTTTGTTGTATCACAGTGAGGTCTTGTGTGTTGTATCACAGTGAGGTCTTGGGTCAGTGAGGTCTTGTGTCTTTGTTGTATCACAGTGAGGTCTTGTGTCTTTGTGTTGTATCACAGTGAGGTCTTGGGTCAGTGAGGTCTTGGGTCTTTGTGTTGTATCACAGTGAGGTCTTGTGTCTGTGTTGTATCACAGTGAGGTCTTGGGTCTTTGTGTTGTATCACAGTGAGGTCTTGGGTCAGTGAGGTCTTGGGTCTTTGTGTTGTATCACAGTGAGGTCTTGTGTCTGTGTTGTATCACAGTGAGGTCTTGGGTCTTTGTGTTGTATCACAGTGAGGTCTTGTGTCTTTGTGTTGTATCACAGTGAGGTCTTGGGTCAGTGAGGTCTTGTGTCTTTGTGTTGTATCACAGTGAGGTCTGTGGGGATTCTTTAGGCAGCAGATCGATCAAAACTAAATATCGGCCTGTGCTGGAGGTTTAAGGCTGACAGCCCTTGTGTTCAGTTGTGTGTTCAGTTCTTCTGTGTTGTCTTCTATCAGGTGCCATCTGTTCTTTTGTGTTTAGTCGTGTGTTCGGTCGTGTGTTCGGTCGCGTGTTCGGTCGCGTGTTCAGTCGCGTGTTCAGTCGCGTGTTCAGTCGCGTGTTCAGTCGCCCTCTGTTGTCTTCTTCCAGGTGCTGTCTGTTCCTTTGTTTCGTTGTGGGGTTGGGGTTCAGTCGTGGCATGTTTGGTCATGTGTTCAGTCGCGTGTTCGGTCGCGTGTTCGGTCGCGTGTTCGGTCGCGTGTTCAGTCGCGTGTTCAGTCACTCTCTGTTGTCTTCTTCCAGGTGCCCTCTGTTCCTTTGGAGATCCTGGAGGAGATCTTCCATAACCTGCCGTATGACCAGGTGATCAGACGCTGTCGTTTGGTGTGTAAACAGTGGAGGGAAGTGTCTGACAGTGAGTCTCTGTGGAGGGAGCGATGCAGAAGAGAGCGACTTTTGCCTCGCGACGTGACGAGGACCCCCGATGACTGGAGGGAGTATTACGTGTTATGTAGAAAGAGAAGAAATCTACTGAAGAACCCCAGAGCAGAACGTGAGTCCTCCATGCTCCCTGTTTTTGTGTGATTCAGTTAAGACTTTGTAACTGTGGGGACCAACCTCTTTAAGTATTTTTATTATTATTATTATTTAAATTTTTTGTAGATAATTTTCGGTACTGGCAAATCGTATCAAATGGAGGCGACCACTGGACCATAGAAGACCCCAAGGTGCCACATCCAAATGAAAAGGTCCAGAAGAACTTTGTGACCTCTTTTGAGTGAGTGTGGAAATGTTTAGATTTTTGCGTGATCTAAAATATTATAATTCAAATGATTTATTTTTAAAAACTTCAGAATGTGCTTGAAGTCACAAGATATTGATTTGAAGCGAGAAGGTTACAACGCTTCATTTATGGACTGGTATCAACCTCCGATCAGAATATCAGACTGGTGAGAACAAAATGTAGAGCTTGTCTTTCTAAACCGAATGTAAAAATATGTTTGTGTGCTGTTTTTATGCTGTTTTTGTGTTGATTCCGACAGGTATGCAGCTCGTCATGACTGTGCGTGTGAATATAAGATTAAAGTGGAGCTGCTTAACGAAAAGAAAAAGTGTCTTCAGAAATTTGAACCAGAGATGATTCGGTTTGAGCAGTGGAGCAACCAGCAGTGGCATCAGGTGAGAGCAGAATCCAGGTGTAAAGTGAACGCACATGTAATGAAGTCAGTGTTTTACTGATAAACGCTTTTGTTAGATGAGTCATATTTTCACAAACTATGGCCCCGGAGTGAGGTACGTGCGGTTTGTCCACGGAGGCAAGGACGGCCAGTACTGGAAGGGCTGGTACGGCGTCCGAGTGACGGACAGCTGCGTGGAAGTCTGTCCTGAAGTGGAATAGTTTAATTCTGCCTGTGTCGAGCCTTGAACCTGCACTTTATTATTATTATTGCCTTTTTAAGCTGTTGCTCCGTCAAGTTCAAGTCATTTATGTGTAAAAATCTTTTGCACTAATGTTTCTTAAGCTTTTCCTATCGAAGTATCAGCAGATTTGAACCAGGTCTAAAACAGGGCTCTTGGTGTAAACTGGGCTAAACCAGGTCTTAAATGTGGCTCCAGTTGCTGCATTATTTCTGAACTTAACCCAAAGAACATGTGGATTAAAATGCCAGTTGAAACGCTTATTTAATGAATAGAAAATACAGCTTTATATTTCATTAATATTGCTTTGTAATTCCTTATATACAGTATGTACCTTTATATGTCACTGTCAGTCCTGTGCAGAATATCTCTGACATTTTCATTGCACTCAGAATTTTCCCATTATTTTTCTTTTATACATCTCCTTTTTGAGATTCAACACGAGATGAAACTCAAAGCCAAACACATTTGATTCTGATGACATTTACTCATTGAGAAAATTTACAAAAAAATGTACAAATCAAACATTTGTGAAAGATAAAAACACTCAAATTGTGTCTGTGTTTCCTTTGTTTGGTTTTTTTTTTTTGTGATCAATTTTTTATTGTTTACATAATAACAGAACAACAAAAACGCGATACCCCCCCCCCCCCCCCAAAAAAAAAAAAAATTATAAAATAAAATAAAAAATAAATAATCCCGAGCTCATGGTGATCCTCCCCCCTCCCTGGGCTCCACGTGTACAAGATAAAAAAAAACATTGTATATTTGTCTGTGTGTATGCGCACGTACTTACAAAATACATAACAAAATACATACTTCCAACATGCGTACATACATATACACTCACCTATTCCATAAAACATATATATGCATGCACATTATATATGTATTCCTGTACCCCTATACATTACTATGCATACTATACTTGTATATATTTACATATACACTTACACATATATATATACATATACACAGTCTTGCTTATTTAAGATTATCCAGTTTCAATAAGGTTTTACTCCATAATGAGATAATAAATAAACTTAATCTTAAAGCTCACGGCCGTTTTTCAGTGACTAATCTGCAGAATGTTGGTTAATCTGTTTGTGACCAGTGTGTCTGATTTTCTAACTTGCTGTTGGTTAAATTGTTGATCCTGTTCAGCTCAGAGACGACGGCTCCTGTGAATTTGGGCTTTAAAAAAACCCCTGAATGTATCCCAGTGAATATCTGTTTTATCAGTCCATTATAAATGTGTTTGTTTTGGCAAAATTACTCTGATCAAATGATGCAAAAACACGGCCAACTCATAGTTTCAAACAGTTTATTACATAATTATATTGATTAACAACATTACAATGTGGAACTCGAGCCAATAATTCATTTTGATCCTGATCACTAATAAGTTAGCAGTTATTTGGGTATTTACAAACTAATAAAAGTATAAAACATTTGATGTAAACCAAAACAAATGAAATATGTTGATTTTCTCACAAACGTGTCCTCGTGCGGCATTAGAGACTTTAGTGTGTTCAGTCATTTACACTCTTAATAGTACTGGTTATGTTTGTTTTTATAGCACTTAAAGGACAGTGTCATGTGATCTGGAACGTTTAAATTGGTTAAGATTATTAAAGGCACAACACAATATTAAAAATTACTTTCCAACTCTAAGTGTTTCTGTAGTTGTCAGAGCATGCATAATATCTTCATGGAATGTGCAAATCGGTATAAACCGAAATATGGCCAAAGTGGAGTCTTTAGAGTAGCACACATTTACGTTTTTTCTTAGGTTCAGGTGGCTCCAGTGCAGCCAGTATGGCCTCATCAAACACATTCTTTAACCCTTTCTGTGGAGAGAACACATGCACGTTCAAATGTTTAAAATATTAAAGCAAAACATGTTTGAGAGAAAGAACTGAAGCAGAGCAATCAAAATGTTCATTTATTTAAATGGTATTATACAAGACGTTCCCCATGATCTCGTCTCAGAGCAGACAAACAGCTAATGGAAAACACTGCAGGACAGAAGTGTGTTACACCTAATCAATACTTTTATACTGAGTCTCGGGGATTTGAAGGTTTAAAACTCAAATGAACCTCAGAACATTTCACTTGCACACGTGGTATTCAGAAAATAATTGGCACTCAGCAAATAGGCAGCACAAGTTCAGTAAGACCAGGCCAAGTTAATAGAGAAAGCAAACAAACAAGATGAGTGAAAATCATAGCGTAAAGAGGATGGTTCACTGTGAGGAAGCAGCAAGAGGCAGAACATCAGAACAAACAGCATTTCCTCTTTCTCTGAGTTTCAGGGGGCTCTAAAGCTGCGAGGATAGCCTCATCAAACACGTTCTTCAGTCCTCGCTACAGAAACAGGAGACACAGACAGGCACACACTCAGTTAGCACACGCTAGGGTTAGCACACGCTAAGTTAGCACACGCTAGGTTAGCACACGCGTCGTTAGGTGCAGCACAAGCTAAATGTGATTAGTGACAGCCAGTGCATTTTAGTGTTGTCGAGGTTTGTGGGTTTCAGATCGTCCTTTAGGCCTGTAGTTCTTCTCAGGTACTTGTCTTATGGAGCCGTTATTGCTTTGCGTGAAATGTTCCATAGTATGGCATTAATCTATATCTAGCATGTGTTTTTAATTATTGCCATTTTTATTAATATCCACATAGTGAGCAGGGTCACCTTTCCACGGATCTGACCCATCACTTAGAAGTAGATATGTTCCAGTTTGTAAATATGCACATTTTTGTTCTACTCAAATTATAATAACAAATATAAACAATCAAGTTCAACATTTATGGGTTTTTATTTTAAATATTTATAAATATCTGACCTTGCCTCTGACCTGAGAAGGTAACACGACACTGTTGAATCTGAAATCCGACAGACCCACTGACTCGTGTGTATCAAAGACGACGTACCTGCGTTAAGGCTGAGCACTCTACATATTTGACAGCTTTGAGGTCCCGGGCCAGTTTTTCCGCCATCTCTGGGGTGATGGGCTTCTGCTTGTTCTTGGCGAGTTTCTCCACTGTGGAAGGGTCGTCGCGCAGGTCAATCTGAGTGCCCACCAAGAGGAATGGGGTCTTGGGACAGTGGTGGGTAATTTCTGGAACCCACTGAGAAAAAACACATCATCTGTTTTTTTATAGCATTTGGTACATTTCAGTTCCTAAATATAAAACAAATGTCTTACCTTCTCTTTCACATTTTCAAAAGACGACGGGGACACGACAGAAAAACAGACTAAAAACACATCAGTCTGGGGGTAGCTTAGGGGTCGTAATCTGTCATAATCTTCCTGACCTAAAAGAAAAGTCCTGTATAGAATGACGGTTTATAAAACTGGTTTCACTTTCTGTAGAACAGAGTCGTACCTGCTGTATCGAACAAACCCAAAGTGTAGGGTTCACCTCCGATCATCACAGTGACGGCGTAGTTATCAAACACCTGGAACAGAAAGTGAGTAAATCCACATTATGAACAGTGTGGACTACAGAGTGCGGACTACAGAGTGCGGACTACAGAGTGCGGACTACAGAGTGCGGACTACAGAGTGCGGACTACAGAGTGCGGACTACACAGTGCGGACTACAGAGTACTCACTACAGAGTACTCACTACAGAGTACTCACTACAGAGTACTCACTACAGAGTACTCACTACAGAGTACTCACTACAGAGTACTCACTACAGAGTACTCACTACAGAGTACTCACTACAGAGTACTCACAGGGTTATTATAGTATCCTCATAGCATACTAGAGTATAGTGTACTGCAGTATAAAGTACTGTACTCACAGTGGGGACATATTCAGAGTATACTCAGTGTACTGCAGTATAAAGTACTGTACTCACAGTGGGGACATATTCAGAGTATACTCAGTGTACTGCAGTATAAAGTACTGTACTCACAGTGGGGACATATTCAGAGTATACTCAGTGTACTGCAGTATAAAGTACTGTACTCACAGTGGGGACATATTCAGAGGGGAACTTGTTGGTCGTGTATGAAATGAGGAGACAGGTTTTTCCCACGGCTCCATCGCCCACGACCACGCACTTTATGGTCTGCATCTGTCCGGATTCTGTGAAAATATAAAAATGTAAATATATAAGTACATATGATAATACGGATTTGCACAGTATGTCTCTGAGTTTTATTTCACTTCAGACTCTGTGGCTCAGGAAACATCGCTGAATGTGTCAAATGTGTTAAATGTGCTCGTGTTTTATGTAAATATCCGCGAATAAAAACAAAGACAAGCCCGAACTATTGTAAACAGAGGATTATATATTTACACTGACATTATCCAGAGACCAGCACAAAACACAAACATGTGTGAAGCATTAGCTTAGCATTAGCTTAGCATGTAGCTGGAAATAGCCGCTTCCGGTGAACTGTGCGTAAAACTCCATCCTCCATGAGCACGTCCTGTAAACTCACACAAACATCTCCAGCCGTGTGTCCGTGTGTGTCTCTGTGTGTGTCTCTGTGTGTGTCTGGAGTTGTATTTGTCGTACGTTCTGTCTTTCCCGGGGTGTTTTTCTGGCTCCGGGCGTTGGCACAAACTTAGAAGATTCGAGTCTCCGCCGCGAATTCGCCGCAAAATCACCGGAAATCCGCGTCAAACCTTTAAAAACGCGACTTTAGCTCAGAAATGCTTGGACCTAAAGAGCCATGAGCGCATCTGGACTAAACACAGGCTCTGAAACCCGCTCTGTGAGCTTTTAAAGACACAGACGAGCTTCAATCATGAAAAGTAAAGTCCAGCCGCTTCGCCCGGTGCTTCCGGAGGAGAAGTGACGTCACCGGCGCAGACCCTCAGCAATGCACCAAAAAACAAAACAAAAAAAACAAACCCGAAAAATACCCCGAAAAAAATAAAACAAAGAAAAAAAACACACACACAAAACACCGAATAAAACATAACACCGAACAATATGAGCCGGTGCCACTGAGAAAACGCTCCGGACTCAAACTACTTTTATTTAAAAGTACCGTCCTTTTGCTTTGCATCTCGAGCCAAACTGTGTTGGCCACTTCAGAGGAAACTACGATAATTATAAACCATATAAGAGATTTATTCTATTGCCATTTTAAATATGTTTGTATAATACAATAAAAGCGTTCTTATTAAAAGCAATGTTCATCAAGCTCAGCAGAAACCACAGAATCCAGCAGATGGCGCTAAATACTAGATCTACAGTCTATTAGTGCCTATGGTCTATAACCAGTCTAACCCATTCACTGTGTTCATATATTCTCTTCAGACATAAACTGCAGATAATGAAGCTGTTTATGTTTCTGCTGTGGCTCAGTGGAGTTTTTTTATGGTCCGCCCCAGACTGGACACTCCTCTGTCCAGCTCAACCTGTTACTAGTCCATGACTGTTTGATCCAATATTCCATCAGTACTGTAAATAATAATGTGAAACAGCTATTTTAATACTGATTCATGATAAATAAACAAAACAAAGAAATAACACACTTTTCTTTATTTTATAAAGTCAAACTTTAGTTCGTGAAATATTAATTAAATATTAATATTAAATATGAAATATTAATATTATATTCATTTTTGATTGTTTCTCCTCGTGTCTGGATGGGTTTGAATGAATGAATGAATGAATATTGTTTATTTGAGCATTATAAAAAAAACAAACAAAAACAAAACAGTGTACACCCAGATCCCAAGTTTGTGCTCAAAAGGAGTAAGCCGAAGTAAAATACTTGTGTGCGCTTACCCCCCATATTTAACTAAATAACACCATTTAGATTACATTGCAGTGGCAAACCTTCACCAAACCTTCACCATCTGTGCGTGTGTATGTGTGTGTGTATGTATGTAGTGTGTACGTGTACAACATCCATACACATGCACACACACACCGGGTGTGCATGTGCATGTGTATGCAAGTAAAGTGTATGTGTGTATCATTCAAACACATGCACATACACACCGGGTGTGCATGTGCATGCATGTAATGTGTGCGCCTAATGTGTACGTAGAGTAAAGACTCGCTAAATTACAGTTCATACAAAGTACATTGCGGCAGTAGATAATGAATGACAGAATTATTAACCAACAAAATGATGAGTATTCATAGTTTTACTATGATCCTTCTTTAGTAGCATAGTTTTTGAATATATTTAATCTGTATAGTCGTTTGAAGTTTACTAGAGTTACTACATTTTAAATTTTCTTCCAATTCATTCCAAAGATCAACTCCACGTCGGGTAATGAACATACTTTTTAGGGTTTCCTCCGGGTACTCCAGTTTCCCCCATCAACCAAAACATGAACGCCCTTCGAGACAACTGTTGTTGTGATTTTGGGCATTTCAAAAATAAAATTAATTGAATTGAATTAACAAACATTTCACAATAAAAAACACTTTGATGATAGAAGAAACATCTGATTCTCAAATCCTCTTAACAAAATACATGTTTACTGAACGTCTATACAAAGACATATATAAGTCACAAAATAAACTCTTAAACCTTTGCTTTTATAAAGTTGTAAAAATACTCTCAGCTCCCCCCCTTCTCCTCCTTCTGTTCTGATTTGGCAGATCCATTTTGTTCCGGGGCGGGCTCCTCCACCATGGGCGACTTTTTCTGAGTCCCTGCGTGAAAACAAAGAGCTCATTATTTACCTGAGTGAGCGCAGACGGAGCAGGTGTGTGTTACCTGTCAGGTAGTTCCTGTGCATCCGGTGGAATAACAAGAGTCCGATAAACACAATGAAACCAACGCAAGCAATGACCACACCACAAAGCAAGAAGCTGTAGCTGCCTTTAGTCTGGATAATCTGAAGAACACGGGAAAAAAACACATCATAAAAATGTATTTTATATAAAAACAGATATAAATATCACAGTTACATCACACTCACTTGGCCAACAAGAACCTGCATCACCATCTCCCCCATCCCTGCACTCGTGACCAGCACAGACGTGGCACATCCTGCACAAGCACGTTTAAAACATCTCAGACTCAAGCGTTTCAGACAGAAACATTTCAAAGAGAAGTATTTCAGACAGAAGCATTTCAGACTGACGTGTTTCAGAAAGAGGCGTTTTATTTATTTTAATTAGGACAGTGCATATTAATCAACACGTCAACAAACAGCATCAATGTAAATGTGCCGGAATTAGCACAACTGAAGAGACTGAAGAGTTTCAAACTGAAGCTTTTCAGACAGAACAGTGGAGCTGGAGATGTTAAATGCCATACTGTGGAACATAACCTCTAACCCCTGACCCCAACCCCTAATCCACCACAGCAAGAGAAGTTTTAGAGTGAAGACGTTTTGCTGCTCATCCAAATCAAAACAAGAAAAATAATAGGGCTAGCCAGTGTGCTAGTAGCCAGTATGCTAATAGCCAGTGCGCTAATAGCCAGTATGCTAGTAGGTGTGATAGCATGGATTAGTGATCTAAATGATTATACAAAATATGAGTCAGGCACAGGTCACACATAGTGTAGCTCAAAAGACCGAGGCAACAAACAGAAAGTGTAAACAGACAGGTTCGTTAGCTTCAGTGTAGTTAGCTCCTCCCTTCAGACAGATATAACGTAGTGTGTGTGTTTTAAATTTTTCTGTTGCTGTTGTCGTGGCCTGAATGATGCTGTGATGTGAACGTGAGCAGTACCTTGATAATCCAGGATGTCCTCTGTGTATGAAAGCATACACGGGAAGATACTGCTGAGGAAAAGCCCACACAAACACGTGCCAACAAACAGAAAGACACTGCTGGTGTAGAAGATCAGCAACATGAGGACCGTCACGATGGCACCTGCCTGAAAAACAACCTCTGAGAGTCACCTGTCTGAAAAACAACCTCCCGAGAGTCACCTGTCTGAAAAACAACCCCCCGAGAGTCACCTGCCTGAAAAACAACCTCTGAGAGTCACCTGCCTGAAAAACAACCTCCCGAGAGTCACCTGTCTGAAAAACAACCCCCCGAGAGTCACCTGTCTGAAAAACAACCCTCAGAGAGTCACCTGTCTGGAAAACAACCCCCCGAGAGTCACCTGTCTGAAAAACAACTCCGTGAGAGTCACCTGTCTGAAAAACAACCCTCTGAGAGTCACCTGCCTGAAAAACAACCCTCAGAGAGTCACCTGTCTGAAAAACAACCTCCCGAGAGTCACCTGTCTGAAAAACAACCCTCAGAGAGTCACCTGTCTGAAAAACAACCCTCTGAGAGTCACCTGCCTGAAAAACAACCCTCTGAGAGTCACCTGTCTGGAAAACAACCCCCCGAGAGTCACCTGTCTGAAAAACAACTCTGTGAGAGTCACCTGCCTGAAAAACAACCCTCTGAGAGTCACCTGCCTGAAAAACAACCCTCTGAGAGTCACCTGTCTGGAAAACAACCCCCCGAGAGTCACCTGTCTGAAAAACAACCCTCTGAGAGTCACCTGCCTGAAAAACAACCCTCTGAGAGTCACCTGCCTGAAAAACAACCCTCAGAGAGTCACCTGCCTGAGAAACAACCCTCTGACAGTCAAAGTGTCACCTGCCTGAAAAACAAGTGTGTGTGTGTGTGGGGAGGTGTGTGTGTGTGTGTGTGTGTGTGTGTGGCACCATGGCGGCGAGTGTGGCACATTGAGCGTTTGGCATCGTGGCGGCGAGCGTTTACCAGGTTAAACATGAGCAGTCTGACGGGCTGGAAACGGTACGAAAGAGGAATCGATAACAGTCGTCCAGCGGTGATCGCAGCCCAAAAAATACTGGCCAGATAACCAGCGATCTTATGTGGGATGTACATGGGCGGGCTCACGGCGTAGGTGTACACGAAGCCAGCGTACGCCCCCTGGTGACAGAAGGGGGTAGGGTTAGGGGTCAGGGGTCAGGGGTTAGAGTTATAAGCAGGTGACACCACGAGGCCAAGCTACAGTAAGAATACAATGAGAACATCTGCCATTTATTACATTTAAAGTTAAATCAGTTAAATGCCATACTAGGGCACATTTCAGGCAGTAACATCTCCATAGAAACAGGCAGATGGCGGACTCTATACCAAAAAAGTTACATAGTGCAGCTTTTATATAATTTTCTCTTTGACTGGTCGTGTATAAATGAACATGTTTATGACGTTTATTTAACAGGAAGAATGTGAGTTCAGATCAGATTTTGTTCCATCATAAAAATAAATGTTAAAATTACTCACCACAATACCATCCGTCATAAAAAGTACCAGTCCTCCGAGAATATGGATCATGAAGAAAGACACGGGCAAACCGCTCAGGTTGTCCTTCTGACAGCAGCTGAAGATGTCCCCATGACCTGGTCCAAGCAGAAGTCACACATGAAGAACGACCCGTCTCTTTTAAACGTGAACTGGAGCATCTGGACGTTTCTATGCAAATGTGTGACCCACCTCCGGCCTCGTGCTCCACAGGCTCCACAGTCTCCTGCCCTGGCTGGTTTTCCATGGCCAGTTCATCTTTGTCCAAAAGTCGAGGCGTCCCACTGGGGCAACACGGGAGCAGATACTCCCGATACATGAGGTACAGGACGGCCAGAGGGACAGGAAGCTAAACGTGCAGCGATTTAAAAGACTTTAGTGAGCGCTGTGCAGTTTATCAAACTTTAGTCTAGACCCAGTCATTTCTGATTGGCTCTTTTTAACTGAGCCGTCTAGAGCCAATCCTCCGTCAGTAAAAACGTAGTTTTAGGTCAGACTTGGAGAAAGAGATTTGTGTTGAATAGCATTAATTAAATGATCTTAGTAATTATCTTTTTGTTTATGTTCATGAAACTAATATTTAAAGTATTTTTATTAGTTTTGAATAAGACAAAATGAAATGAAATCCAAAATTTGTATAAATAATAATGAGAATTTGTGATGTATTGACTCATTTCTTTGTTTTAATCTGATTTATATTTGTTCTTAAGAATCGTTGAAGTTTATTTTTGAACCAAAGAGAAAATATAATAAGATTCAAAACATTTCTAACACAAATAAAACACATTTACAAGCCTGAATAAAGCATGAACAAAGACTTAATTATAATTAACTAAGTATTAATAGTTCATTAGTTTATTTGGAGCGACAGTGGCTCAGTTGGTAGAGCGTTTGTCCACTACTTAAAGAATAAAACCTAATTTAACCAAACCACTTCATTAAGTAGTTACTCATTTTAATCTTTGTTCATGATTTATTAAGATTAATTACACAGTGGCACCTCTTAAAGTCGTTTGCTTCTTACATTGATGAGAGCCATGATCCAGAAGGCGTACTGCACACTGGATTCCTCTTCACCATGAGGGGGCGCTGTGCTCTGAGTGATGTTGTGCTCCACGATGGGACTGTGCCTCAGCAGGTTCCTGAAGTGATGTATCATCTCTGTCTCGTTCGCTGTGTGGTTCCCGCATCCCGATTCGGAGAGAAAAGGATCAGCAATCAGCGGACTCACCAGGGCTCCGAATCCAATGAAGAAATGAAGAGCCTGCAGAGCGGAGACAGAGAGATACTTAACTCCCCTAAACTTTTCAACAAAAACCTGCTGACCACGGTGCGTTTGTTAAGAGACTTCATTTAGGAGTCATTTAAATGTTAATGTGGTGAAGTGCTGACGAAAACTCACCTGCAGGAAAACAGCTGAATCTTTCTGATAAATGGTAACGAGCTGAATGTTTGCGATGGTGTCGATGACGCCCATGGCCAGTCCAGACACGGCCATGGCGACCGCCAGCATCAGCACGTTGGTGCACCACGGGATGATGGCGAAGATTATGGAGATGATGAGAGCCGAGACGAACAAAGCTGAGAGCGCACTGACCAGCCTCCAAGAGACAAAGTAAGACAAGAGTCAAAGTAAGACAAGAGTCAAAGTAAGACAAGAGTCAAAGTAAGACTTAACTGACCAGCCTCCAAGAGTCAAAGTAACATGAGAGTCAAAATAAGACAAGAGTCAAAATAAGATATAAAGAGACAAAATAACACTTAACGAGTCAAAATAACACAGAGTCAAAAAACACTTAACCAATCAAAATAAGACATAAAGAGTCAAAATAACACATAGTTAAATTAACACTTAAATGACCAGCCTCCAAGAGTCAAAGTAACACATAAAAAGTCAAAATAACACATAAAACATTTGGAAAAGTTCATTTGCAAAATAAAAAGAGCCATTTAAGCATCACAGTTTACTCTTGGTTTAGTTTTGTTTTCAAATGCCAAATGTATTTTACTTTTATCTAAATATTATTCCACCTTCTCGACTAAATCCACCATAACTTCTGTTCACTGATGATGTGAGACTTACGTTCTCTTAAAAACTCCTCCGACAGAGCTGCCGACCAACAAACAGAACTGCTGTGCGAAGAAAACCCAGGTGATTTCACTGAGGCTGGACTTAGTTTGACACTGCAAATCCAAAATGGTGGGTCCAAGAAACGCGATGCATAAACCAAAACTGAAGAACACGCTCCAGTACGTCAGCGTGTGATGTGCGTTCCTTTTGAAGAGCGTTACTATTCTCTCATCCACAAACATCTTGTATCAGCAGAGAGAAGACCACAGCAAAGGCTCAAACCGACACTCCAGGTTCTGGTTCTGGTTTGGGTTTGGGTCTTTTGGTCTTTTAAAGCTTTGGGCTCCCACCTCTTTTTTATTGCACAAGTGAAAGGATGTCCTCTTGGGTTAATGGTTGAAGCTTGAATCTTTCTTACAAAAATATGAATGGAGTCAATGATTTGCGTTGAAAAAATATCCTGTTTATATGTCACAGCGGGAAAAATGAGTCACTCAACCCGACGGACACGATGGAACCTCACGGTGTCAATGGAACGATTTCAACACAATTCAGCCTGTTCATCTGACACTGTGGACCTGACATATGTGACCAGAAGGTTTAAGGACACTGCATAAACTTCAGCTGGTTCAGAATTCAGCAGCTCGCATCATCACACGCCCCTTCATCCACCACATCACACCCATCCACCCATCCACCCATCCACCCATCCATCCATCCACCCATCCATCCTACAGCAACTTCACTGGCCCCATCTCACACCACATCCAATATAAACTCCTGCTCCACACCTCTCAGACCTCCTCCATAACCCTGCACCTCCACACCTCTCAGACCTCCTCCATAACCCTGCACCTCCACACCTCTCAGACCTCAGGCCACACCCGCTCGCTCTCTCCGCTCCTCTTCCTCTCTCCATCTCTCTGTTCCCTCAGTCCGGCTCGTCACCGTGGGGAGCGGGGCCTTCAGCCGCTCTGCTCCCCAGCTCTGGAACTCTCTCCCCCCTGACCTCCCCCCTGACCTCCCCCCTGACCTCCCCCCTGACCTCCGCAGCACTGACACACTCTCACACTTCAAATCCAAACTCAAATCCCACTTGTTCAGACTGACATGTTCTTTATAATCCACACCTGCCCTGTCCTTTTTCAATGTTTTTTATCTGAATCTTTTTAACTGTATGTTCATAAATGTTGATTTTAACTGTCTGTATATGTATATATTGTATATGTATATTATATTGTATTGTAAGGTGACCTTGAGTGCCCAGAAAGGCACCCTATAAATAAAATGTATTATTATTATTATTATTATTATTATTATTATTAAGCTGCATCCTGACGAGTCCAGATGTTTAAACGTGCACTTTGTAACTGTTCAGGTCTCATCTGTTTGTCTGCAGTTAATGTTTGCACAAAAAAGGCTAAACCAGGGACGGGAGCTGGAAATGAGCTTTTGCAAAACTCTTGTCTGATGCACATTGAAAAAACATATTTATTTTATTGTGAGATGTGTCGTGTTCTTAAATCCTACATCTGCACCTTCCACAGTGTAACCTTCTCCATGTCACTGATTTGCTCAAACTCACTGAAGCTGATTTCAGTTTGTGTTTGTACAAAAGACACTGATTAAGCTGCACTTCCTGTTTCAGATATGGTCAAAAAGAGTTCTGTGGGTAATTGTGTAAACAGAACTCTACGAGGCTGTGGACATGTGTTAAAAATAAACTGGTATGTACAGAGACTTAATGTTTGTAAACTCTATTTTATATCAAGACTCAATCCAGCCTTTTGGAATAATTAATTTTACAAAATAAAAATGGCAAAAAATGTGAAACAGCAGCTTCTTCCTGAGCCGCTGTGACAACCTGAGGTGAGGCCTGTAAGTTTGATCAATCTGATTGATCAGAGTCGACCCTGTCCAGAGTTTGGAGCACTTTGTATCTCAGCCTCGAGCTACAAAACCTCAGAATCATTATTTAAAAGGCACATGGTGGAACATTTCTGCTGGAAGGTCTGCCACCTGCTTGTCTCAAATCAGTCCAAAAACAGTGGTGAGTCAGTGGTGGAAGAAAACAACTAGAACAAGTCAATTTAGCAGAATAAGTCCACATTAAACTCATCTCCATGGCAACATAGATCATATGTCACCAGGTCAGATCTGCGGAGACCCCAGTTATTGTAAGAATGGATATTTTTAAAGATGAACACACCTGTAATTGAAGTAACGCAAGACACATCAGTTTAATGTCATAATTTCAGTCAAACCTCCAGACGAAAAAACGAAGATGTTTAAATCTGTGGACAAATCGTTGTAGGAGTGAAGACGTTTGGCTGCAGACGGACACGGCCATGACGCGGACACGGCCATGACACGGCCATGACGCGGACACGGCCATGACACGGACACGGCCATGACGCGGACATGACACGGACACGGCGACCGCCAGCATCAGCACGTTGATGCACCATGGGATGATGGCGAAGATTATGGAGATGATGAGAGCCAAGACGAACAAAGCTGAGAGCGCACTGACCAGCCTCAAAGAGTCAAAGTAAGACAAGAGTCAAAGTAAGACAAGAGTCAAAGTAACACGAGAGTCAAAGTAAGACATAAAGAGTCAAAATAACACTTAATGAGTCAAAATAACACTTAACTGACCAGCCTCCAAGAGTCAAAGTAACATATAAAGAGACAAAATAACACAGAACGAGTCAAAATAACACAGAGTCAAAGTAACACGAGAGTCAAAATCTGTGGACAAATCGTTGTCGGAGTGAAGACGTCGTCCAAACGTCTTCACTCCTACAACGACAGATTTAAACTTCGTCTTTTGTTACCCAGAGCCTCCAGATTCAACAGTTTGTTTGGTTTCATCTTCCTTCTTATCTCGATTGACTGGAACTGTTTATTTAATACATTTGGTTTGTTTTTGTTGGTGAAAGATAAACAGAAGCGCGGACATCAGGTGCGATTGGAAACGGGACAGAGTGGGGCCGCGGTGTTGCTTCCTCCGACTCTCATCTCCATAGTCTGACATTTAGCCAAGTCTCGGCGCAGGGCATCGCTCCAGAATGTGACGGGAATTATAATTTCACTGGCGTGTTTTCGCTCTCGAGCTGTGGTGCAGGTTCACACGAGTCTGCGGCGTGAAAGACTCAACGAAAGTCAAATGAACTAATGACACTGAGGAAAAATAAGGATGTGAAAAATACAGATATTACACGAAATATTTGCATTGAAATACAAAGTACAATAAAAAAAGACACACACTCACATGGGGTAAAAAGACACACTCACACGAAAAAGACACACACACACATGAAAAAGACACTGCTGCTTTGTGTTGGGTAAAATTACATTCTATTGTTTTTTTAAAAAGTGTTTTTTTATTATTATTGTGTCTTTGTGTCTTCGAGTCAGAGTCGAGTTTGAAGCTTTTCCTTGTTTCCTTAAAATACAATTTTGTGCAGACCTGGGTCTACGGGGGAAAAGAAAAATTAAATTTAGTCACTGGACAAACGTTTTGGAGTGAAGACGTTTGGCTGCTCATCGAAGCCGCTTCTTCAGGTCAGATTCCTGCTGGACACTGCCTCATATCTGCCTGAAGGTGGCGCTACACTGAAGTAACACCTGTTTGTTTAGTGTCTGGTGACTCGGTCTGTTTAACCTCAGTCAGTGTGAACTGTGCCTGGATCATATTTTGCATAATATGACCTCTTCAGTCTTAAAAAGTTTCTTTTGTCAGACCTGGACGACTGAGGGGTCACACAGACTCAGAGTTTGTGTCTCTGTTTCACAAAATAAAGTGACTTAAATGGAGTGTGTTATGTTCCATCGTTTGAAACTCTGCCGGGGTTTGGTTTTGTGACAACACTGCTCCATGTTTGGGTTGGTCATATTGACAAAAATGAATATCTCAAAAGAAAGAAATCACCGTGAGGCAGATCATCGCTGCATACAGAATATGTAAAGGTCCACTATGTAACTTTTCTGGTAGAGGCTCAGCCACCTGCATCTAAACATCTGATGAGTATTAAATAAAATGTTGTAAGATGCTTTTTTATTTCTGCACTCGATACGTAAGAAGTATTTGTTTATGAATGCATTGATTATTTAATTTGAACAGATTAGTTACTTAAACCCGACAAATACACAAGACACACACTGTGTACGACTGTCACAGAGAAATGCCCCCGAGCCCACTCCTCGGGCCGAGGCCCACTCCTCAGGCCGAGGCCCACTCCTCGGGCCGAGGCCCACTCCTCGGGCCGAGGCCCACTCCTCGGGCCGAGGCCCACTCCTCGGGCCGAGGCCCACTCCTCAGGCCGAGGCCCACTCCTCAGGCCGAGGCCCACTCCTCAGGCCGAGGCCCAGAATAGACCTGGGAATGTGTGGCATGTGAACAGTATGTGTGTGATATTCTTCGAGGTGCAGTTCATTTGGTCTAAGAATAAGAAGCAAAACAGAGACACATTTGGGAGAGTGGGTCATAAATACACACAAACATACAAACACACATATACACACATATACACACACGCACACACACACATATATTATATAGGATCTTGTCCTCACCCTCTGTGGGTCTCATTTTCCACGCTCTGGTCCTGGGAGCTTGAGGGTTCTACAGTATCTTTGCTTTTCTGGACTGAGGTGTCAGATGTTTTTCCTGGGATCTGCTGGAGCCTCCTCCAGTTTGGGGGTCTCTGCCAGTGACTCGATGTCTTGTTCATTCTTAGCGTACAGCTTGATGTCATCCATGTAGAGGAGGTGACTGATGGTCGCCCCTACTTCATTGACTCGCTCACTTAACTGTAAAGTTTCCAGTGCTTCAGGTAGGGCATCTGGCTGAACCTCTTGGATACTGTTTTTTTCATTGCACCTCTGAGCCTGACATTTGGCTCACTTCTCTCTGCACTGCTTTGATTTTAGCGTCTGACCCTAATTTCTATGGGGGGTATTGTTTCTTTGCCAAACAATTGTCAAACAAGGTCTGCGTCAGGTGGAACCAGAGCAACTTGATGAGAAATGGGTCACTGGAACAAGACGGAGATGCAAGAACAAGGCTCTGCTGGAAATCTACTACTCCAGAGACCTGAGGGGTTACATGAACGGGATGTGGAAAATTGATGAGGTACAACACAAAATATGCTACAGCAAAGGGCCAGGACGCCAGGTCAAAGAGGAGTCAACATCAACTCCTCAACCGGAGATTGGGTACGAAGCCCCAACACGTATCACACCGAGCGAGGCAGCGACTGACCTGAAAGATAAGATCATGGCCCGGATGAACACAAGGCAGCCCCGACACCACCTGCAGAGACAAAGTGAAGTACCATCTGAAAATCTCCTAGAAGATGTGAATGCAGCATTGAGAGCGATACCTACCTCAACCATCACACAGACAATGAGCTCATACACACTTCAGCAGCAGCGATCCTAGAGATAAGAGCAAACATGGGAGCCATGAGAAGCAATACCCACCATGGGTTAGAGGCTAAAATCAGGCAGTGCGGCGAGAAGTGAGCCAACTGTCTGAGGCCCAGAGAGGAGCAATGAAAAAACAACCAAGACCCACCAAGGATGGAAACCAAACAGTACTGGAAACATCTATGGGAGAAGGAGGCGTCACGTAACAGCGACGCACAGAATCACCATCACAGTGGCAGACCAGAGCCATAGTCTACAGAAACATCTGTGCAGAGAACGGACTGGAGACCCCGAGGTCAAGGTGGAAACACCTCCAAAGGTCGAGGAGAATGAGACAAGATCCTGTGGGACAGATACAGACAGAACGGACCAACTGGACACAGTGGAGAAACAACAACAAAGAGCTGGACATCACAGAACCAAGAGAACATCAGGAAAAACATGAGAAACTAGAGAAACACCAGGGGCTCAAAGAAGATCTGGAGAAGATCTGGAGAGCTGCAGATACCAGATCCTTGGGGAAAAAAAAATCAGACATCTCATCCAGAAAAGTTGCTAAAATTAAGGACAACAATGACTGTGTTGCCTCATAGAACACGACAAAACGCACATCCTTCTAGAAATCACACATATCAGGACTAAATGCATCTGTCTTCAGTGCTTCCTACTCACAGCTTCTTAATCCTGTGAAATGACTCAAAAACATGTTTTTCGAGACATATTACAAAAAAATGTTCAATACATTTTACATAGTTTTAAAAAAAGTTTTTACAACATGTTTTTAAACAGGTTTTTAGAATACATTTAAAATACATTTTTCAATATGTTTTACAAAAGATTTTAATGTGATTTACAACATGTTTTTAGAACTGTTTTTATTATGTTTTTACAATATGCTTTTCAATACATTTTTCCAATGCATTTTTCGATAGTTTTTACATGTGTTTTATGTTTTAAAATACGTTTTGCAATGTGTTTTTAGATATGTTTTTACATTTTATAATATGTTTTTACATACATTTTAAAAATACATTTTTAAATACGTTCTTAAATGCCAAAGTTAAATCTGTCACTGGACAAAAAAGTTTTAAGGTGAAGACGTTTCACTGCTCGTCCAAGACGCTTCTTCAGCTCTGGTCAAATAGTTTCTGAAACTGTAAACAAACAGCTGTGTTAGCTTCAGTGTCGTTAGCTTTGGCGTCGTTAGCTTCGGCGTCGTTAGCTTCGGCGTCGTTCGCTTTGGCGACGTTAGCTTCAGAGCTGTTAGTTTCGGCGACGTTAGTTTCGGCGGCGTTAGCTTCGGCGGCGTTAGCTTCGGCGTCGTTAGCTTAGGCGACGTTAGCTTAGGCGACGTTAGCTTAGGCGACGTTAGCTTAGGCGACGTTAGCTTTGGCGACGTTAGCTTAGGTGACGTTAGCTTAGGCGACGTTAGCTTAGGCGACGTTAGCTTAGGCGACGTTAGCTTAGGCGACGTTAGCTTAGGCGACGTTAGCTTCTCCTTCAGACAGATATAAGGCAGCGTCCAGCATTTCTGACCAGAACTGAAGAAGTGACTTTGGACCAGCAGCAAAACGACTTCACTCTAAAACTTTCCGTTTCACTCGGTCGTGGGCCTGAAAATAAGAATAACACATTTGTTTTTGTTGCGGCTGAACGTCGTGTGATTGTTTAAATAAAAACTGAACAGCTGTGGGTTTGACACTGGGCCTTTTTCCTCCACTCGTGTGTTTTGTACTTCAGTCCACATCATCTGAACGACAGAATATGCTACGATGGACAACTCCACCTCTGAGGACGAGACTCTCCAAAACCACAAAGCGTCTTTTTAGTCTTTTTAAGACAAAACAGGAGTTCGCTTTGTTCCTCGTGAGGTTTTTCTGTCAGAGTCGAGTCGACTCAAGCATAAAACTGTCTAATGTAACACACGGCCCGCACACTCATTTACTCCTTTATATCATAAGCTCTGTCCCTATCCTCCTCCCTCTGTCCTCCCCCTTCTTCCTCCATCCTCCTCCCCTCCTTCCTCCACCCTCCCTCCATCCTCCTCCCCTCCCTCCTCTCCCTCCCTCCATCTTCCTCCCCTCCTCCCTCCATCCTCCCCCCCTCCTTCCTCCACCCTCCCTCCATCCTCCTCCCCCTCGGTCCTCCTCCCCTCCTTCCTCCACCCTCCCATTCTCCTCTCCTCCGACACAGAGCAGAGCAGTGATGCGTGTCTTAGTGAAACCTGGTGAATAGTAATGAACTGTGGCCGTGTCTATTTGAAGAAAAGAGAAAGAGAGAGGGAGGAGAGAGGGGGAGGAGAGAGAGGGAGGAGAGAGGGGGAGGAGAGAGAGGGAGGAGAGAGGGGGAGGAGAGAGGGGGAGGAGAGAGGGAGGAGAGAGGGAGGAGAGAGGGAGGAGAGAGGGGGGAGAGAGAAAGAGGAGAGAGGGGGAGGAGAGGAGAGGGAGGAGAGAGGGAGGAGAGAGGGGGAGAAGAGGGAGGAGAGAGGGAGGAGAGAGGGGGGGAGGAGAGAGAGGGAGGAGAGAGAGGGAGGAGAGAGAGGGAGGAGAGAGGGAGGAGAGAGAAAGAGGGAGAGAGGGAGGAGAGAGGGGGAGGAGAGAGGGGAGGGGAGAGAAAGAGGAGAGAGGGAGGAGAGAGGGGGGAGGGAGTGCAGGGTAAACGTCTCCAGGCTGGTGCAGGTTTGGCCACATGAGCTGGTCTGAAAAACCTTTTGTTTTGTGTTGGATAAATCTCTGTCAGTTTAACCAAAGGGGGCGCCACCTGCTGTCGTCTGATTGGTCGTTTGTGATGATGTCATACTCCCATGTCCGTGTGGATTACGTTTACAAAGCTGAGCAGATAATCAAATTTTAATCAACAGTGAAAACATCGGCTGGAGAAAATGAGTGAAAGACTTTTATTTGTTTATAATGAGAGAAAATATAATGAATAAAAACGAGACTCTGCAGCTTCATAAAAAACTCACAAAGAAAAACTTTATTTTAGACTAAAGTTTGAACAATGTCACAGAAAAGATCTGCCCCGACTAAATGACACTGACCTTAACCGTCCTGACGTCACTGAACCCAAATAAAAACACAAAATAAAAACACAAAAACACAAAATAAAAACACAAAAAACACAAAACAAAAACACAAAATAAAAACAAAAACCTAAAACAAAAACACAAAATAAAAACACAAAAAACACAAAATAAAAACACAAAATAAAAACAAAAACCTAAAACAAAAACACAAAATAAAAACACAAAAACAAAAACACAAAACAAAAACACAAAACAAAAACACAAAATAAAAACACAAAAACAAAACCACAAAAAACAACAAAATAAAAACAAAAACACAAAAACACAAAATAAAAACACAAAAACACAAAAACACAAAAACAAAAACACAAAATAAAAACACAAAATAAAAACACAAAACAAAAACACAAAATAAAAACACAAAAACACAAAAACAAAAACACAAAATAAAAACACAAAATAAAAACACAAAACAAAAACACAAAATAAAAACACAAAACAAAAACACAAAATAAAAACACAAAACAAAAACACAAAACAAAAACACGAAACAAAAACACAAAACAAAAACACTTTCACTGATTTGGGCTTCACTCAGTAAACAGCAGATCATTGTTCAGGCGTTTAAAGCAGCGAGAGGAGAAGGAGGAGAGGAGGGAAAGAGGGAGGGAGGGAGAGGAGAGGGAGGGAGGAGGGAGAGGAGAGGGAGGAGAGATGCAGGAGGGAGGGAGGGAGAGGATAGGAGAGGGAGGGAGGGAGGGAGGAGGGAGAGGAGAGGGAGGGAGAGAAGAGAAGGGAGGGGAGAAAGAAGAGAAGGAAAAAAAACGAGAGGGAGGGTGGAAGGGAGGGAGGTGGGAGGGAGAGAAGAGAAGGGGAGGGAGAGAGGGAAGGAGGGACAAGGACGGAGATAGAGGGAGAGAACAGAGAGAGTGGGAGGGGGGAGGAGCAGAAGGGGCTTTGGGGGAGGTATTTGTAGAGGAAATGGACCAAAGGGTGAGACGGGTGAGGCACCTGTCGTCTTTAAACTTGTGGACAAAGGACAGGAGTCACCTTCACCAAAGTACTGAGTAGTTTAATAGTAACATTTAAAAGTACTCGGATACTCAGTGTGTAAAGCTCAACGTGAAGCCCCCCCGCGTCACCCCCCGACCTCTCACCCCCACCTCAGCTCCTCTTTCATCCCTCCATCCAAAGCTCTCTGGCAAACTGCCAACTTTCAATCTTAAGAACTCAAAGAAAAGCCCCAAAAAAAAAGACTCGTTTAAAACCACAAGCCGTTCACACTCACATTTTAAAAAATATTTCCCACGTGAAGAAAGAAGGAGTGAGAGGAGGAGGAGAGTGCACAGAGGGAAGGAGTGTACAGAGGGAAAGAGAGAAGGAGTGAGAGGAGGAGGAGAGTGCACAGAGGGAAGGAGTGTACAGAGGGAAAGAGAGAAGGAGTGAGAGGAGGAGGAGAGTGCACAGAGGGAAGGAGTGTACAGAGGGAAAGAGAGAAGGAGTGAGAGGAGGAGGAGAGTGCACAGAGGGAAGGAGCGCAGAGAGGGAAGGAGCGTACAGAGGGAAGAGAGAAGGAGTGAGAGGAGGAGGAGAGTGCACAGAGGGAAGGAGTGTACAGAGGGAAAGAGAGAAGGAGTGAGAGGAGGAGAGCACACAGAGGGAAGGAGTGTACAGAGGGAAGAGAGAAGGAGTGAGAGGAGGAGGAGAGTGCACAGAGGGAAGGAGTGTACAGAGGGAAGGAGAGAAGGAGTGAGAGGAGGAGAGCACACAGAGGGAAGGAGTGTACAGAGGGAAGAGAGAAGGAGTGAGAGGAGGAGGAGAGTGCACAGAGGGAAGGAGTGTACAGAGGGAAGGAGAGAAGGAGTGAGAGGAGGAGAGCACACAGAGGGAAGGAGTGTACAGAGGGAAGAGAGAAGGAGTGAGAGGAGGAGGAGAGTGCACAGAGGGAAGGAGCGTACAGAGGGAGGGAGAGTACAGAAGGACAGAAGGAGGGAACTTATAGAGGGGAGGAGTGCACAGAGGGAGGGAGGGTAGAGAGGGGGAGTACAGAGGGAGAGAGCGTACAAAGAGAGAGAATGTGTAGAGAGAGAGATGGAGAGAGCATACAGAGGGAGAGATGGAGAGAGCGTGTAGAGAGAGAGATGGAGAGAGCGTACAGAGGGAGAGATGGGGAGAGCGTGTAGAGAGAGAGATGGAGAGAGCGTACAGAGGGAGAGATGGGGAGAGCGTGTAGAGAGAGAGATGGAGAGAGCGTACAGAGGGAGAAATGGAGAGAGCGTACAGAGAGATGGAGAGAGTGTGTAGAGGGAGAGATGGAGAGAGCGTGCAGAGGGAGGAGGGTTTGTTGAATTGTTATTCATGTAACGTTTCTTCAGATTCATGGTTTGGGCGAGTGAGCCCCTGTCTCTCTCTTTCTCTCTTTTCATTCTGCCTTCTCTCCGTCCACATAGTAGCTCCACCCCCTCCATCCCCATTGTCTTGATGCTCAGTCTGAAGCAGAGGGGATGCTGTGCGCCGCTCGCCGTGGCTCAGGGACAAGGGAGGAAGGAGGCAGAAGGTAAGAGTCACAGATTTACATCATTTTGTGACGTTTTGAGGCGAACGCGGCGTCACTTCAGGAGCAGTTATATAAACTGTTCATTCAGAGGGTTAGCGACCCGCGGCGAGGGGCTGTTTGGCTTTTCCAGACTGCAGAGTGAAAGTATGTGGGCTCCTTTTGTGCCACTATCACTGATCACATTATTATAGTCAAACTTTGGTCCATTGACTTTAATCCTGACACGTGTAATCCTGGTATTTTAATTGGCTCTGGTGAAAAAGGGCCATGTTCAGGGATTACGGCTGATCCTCCTGTGGCTGTGATGCTCCTTCTTGTCTGGACCTGGTCTGACTCCAGGCTCCTCTGTGACGGGACGGACGTAACACTGATGCTGCGTCTCACCTGGAAAACAAGACTCACCGCACGTCACGTCGGAGAGGAAGGTTAAAACATCAGATACAACAGATTAGCTCTAAACTGAACTGAAGGATTAAAGTTTAAAATGAAGACAAAGACTTTAAGGATTGAAAGGTGGAGTTTAAAATGGCAGTTCTGTTTAGTGTTTCAGTGTGTGACCTTATACACTGATCATATTATAACATTAAGGCTCATCACTGTGAGCTGATGCTGTTTGGACTAAAGTTTAAAACGAGGACAAGGAGCAGAAGCTGTTTGTGTTTTCATGAATGTTGTAAAACGCTCAGTCTGCCACACGAAACAGAAACCGCCACAAAGTTCAGTGTCTTTTATGTTCACGTTCAATAAAACAGAATTGGAACGTCGTGGAACAGAGAAAGAAAAGTCGTTTTTACTCAGTTTGTTATAGATCAATAGAATTTAGTTTGTGGACCTGAACTGTAAAATAAATAAATAAATAAAATATTGTTAATAAAATGTAAAACTTAAACATGTAAAGATGTGAAACGTGAAGTCTCTGAAGAGAAAAGGTTTAAAACAGCAGAGAGGACATGAGGATTCTGGAGTCTGCTGTAAAAACGTCGAGTTTTAGGGCCTTTCTGGTGCAGAGTTCAGCGTCTTCAGCAGAAACACAGATATGTCTTATTATAGTGACCACTCAGACCGGCCTCATCATCTAAATACGAAACAGTTTGTGGATCTGAACAAAAATAAAGTTTAATGTAAATAATGATAAACATGATTCTTTTAAAAACAGTGCACTGCCCAAATAACAGGCTCAGCTGCTCAGAACTGTCCTGAGGTTAAACTATTCTGAACTGTCCGTCCATCCATGTTCTTCCTCTTCTCCAGGGCCAGGTCGTGGGGGCAGCAGTCTAAGTAGGGACTCACAGACTTCCCTCACCCCAGACACTTCCTTGATTTCCTCCGGTGGGACCCCAAGGCGTTCCCAGATGGAGAGACATAGTCCCTCCAGCGTGTCCAGGACCTTCCCCGGGGTCTCCTCCCGGTGGGACATGCCCGGAACACCTCCGACAGCCACGAGATGCTGTAAAGACGTGTCAGCCAAGACAGCCCCACAACATCCAGAGACTTAAGGTACTCAGGACGGATCTCGTCCACCCCCGGAGCCTTGCCAATGAGGAACTTCAACCACCTCAGTGACTTCAGCCAGGGTGATGGACAAGTCCACCTCCAGGTCCCCAGTCTCTGCTTCTTCTTCTGAAGACATGACAATGGGATTGAGGAGATCCTCAAAGTATTCTTTCCACCGCCTGACAACATCCCCAGTCGAGGTCAGCAGTTCTCCACCCGCACTGTAAACAGTGTTGGTGAAGCACTGCTTCCCCCTCCTGAGGCGTCGGATGGTTTGCCAGAATCTCTTTGAGACCGTCCGATAGTCCTCCTCCATG